>NW_008675607.1:3723-30959 GCF_000695815.1 Acanthisitta chloris
ACCTAGGAGGGTAAATGGAAAACTATTACCATTATGTACTTCAAAAATAGCAAGACAGCAATTTTCTCCTAATAGTAAAAATTATCCCAGACTAGTCTTCCTCCTGGAAACTAGCAAGCTCCAGGTATCTCAGTTATCTCTCTCATATGAACTCTAATATAAAAAAGGCCAACACTTAGCATCCTTCAGTCAGTACTGAAAAAATCAATTAATATTTCAAAAGTATGCACAGACCAAATGTACAATGGATTTGACCTGGACCACTACATTCATGCAAGCACTAGTGGCAGGACTGCTGTAGGCCAGAGCCAGGGGCTTGTTAACATTTGGTTGCCTGCTGTACTACCAAAATCCCCTCCCAAGTATGTGCAAAGAGGGGAGGGGTGGTGAGAAAGGGAAGGAAAAAGTTGGCTTGGAGACAGCACCCTAAATACCAATCTGGATTTTCATGTCGTAGGATAAGCAAAATTACCAGAACAACAAAAATTACCAGAACTCTTATACAGTTTATACTTATGATTTACATGGAGTTTTTCTGTAGAGTTATCCACAATTTACCTGGAAACATGTTAGGGATTCCACAAATCGAAATACTTTGGAAAACTCCACACAGAGCACTTTGTGTCACTTCTGGACAGGCTGGGACTAGCAGGGAAGGCACAGTGAGTTGGTGAGAAAGCACTAGTGAAAAGAATAGGATACAAGCATAAAAGCCAAGAAAACTCAGGAAGTGGGAAGGACCCTATTCCTCACCTTTACATATGAATGCAAGTGTTAATACACAGATTGGGCACAAAAGCAGGAGAAAGGGAATGTAGGGGAGATGCTGGTTTAAGATAAAAGGCTGGGACTAGATTTAAGTAGTTGCTGGAGAAAGTGGGCATGAGATCTCAGTCCCACAGAGCTCAGCTGCATCCTTCCCTGGCTCCCCAGGAACCCCAAAGAGGGACAGACTCCCAAGTACAAGAGAAGATGTAATCTGCACTCCTGTTTTTCCTTTCCCTTCTGTCATCTCATTTCTAAGCCTGTATTCAAAAACTGGACTTTTTGCTTTACCTGCACCAACCTTGTAATATTCTATTTGTCTGATGTTGAAAGAGGCCAATTGATGTGGAGAAACAACAAACTGAAGCAAAGCTCCTGTGTTCCTGCCAGGGGCCTGCAAACCAGAAGAGTGGGAAGGGATTTTTGAAGGCTGCCTGATATCCCTCTCACCGTAAGGACAGGGTACCAGTCTCACATGTGGGGAGCGAAGCACCACTGACTCCAGTTCCTATGGTGTCAGGTGCCTGGCTCCAAGAAAATGTGCCTGCAATTACAGTTCTGAGCACAGTGCATATTTTGGCCAGCTACAGAAAAGCTGGAGAGCTTCGTGAGGTGAGTTAGCTTACACCAGCAGACCCATGTTTACCAGCTCATGCCCATCCATCATGCAAGTAACCTTCTGTGAGCAAATGCCACCTCACCTTTTTCTCATTTCTCAGCCTCCTTTTCAATAGAGAGACAATTTGCAAGAGCATGGAGTGACAGGACAAGGGGGAATGGCTTCAAGCTGACAGAGGGCAGGCTTAGATTAGATATTGGGAAGAAATTCTATACTGTGAGGGTGGTGAGACACTGGCACAGGTTGCCCAGAGAAACTGTGGATGCCCTGTCCCTGGAAGTGTTCAAGGCCAGGCTGAATGGAGTTCTGAGCAGCCTGGTCTAGCAGAATGAATTCCTGCCCATGGCAGGGGGTTGGAACGAGATGATCTTTAAGGTCCCTTCCAACCCAAACCACCCTATGATTGAGGGTTCTTTAGGAGTGAATGACCACACTGAGCCTGAATATAATGCTTTCTGCCAAGAGCAGAACACACTGAAGAGAAAGGAACATGACACTGAATGTCAGTACAAGTTCTCCAGCAGATTTTAGGCTGGGAAGGAGGAAAGAAAATGTCATATTTCCAGGAGTTTGACTGTTGAAGAACTGCTTTTAAAGCTCAGAGATAATAGCTGCGGTGTTCCGTGACAGCCTCATCCTCTAAATGGGTCTGCTGGCTCTTTTAATTAACAGATCTTGATGGACATCTCAGGATTTAATGTTACACACTTAGACAACTACCATTACCTTGAACACAAGAGGGATAAGTACACCATAATAATACTAATAGTCCTTACAAGATGGAGACTTCCATGTTAGTTAGCTGCAGGACTGAAGAAGAAAGAGCCTGAATCTCTACTCCCCCCTTTTGCCTCTTCTGTCTTTATGGAAATTTTTGCATGATGCCCCATTGTTGCTCAAAATATTTGCACAGGAGGCAGCCTTCTCCTTGCCCTGGTTGCTTAAATCTGGTGCTGCTCTTTTGGTACCTTCCCTTTGAATGCACTCCTGAAAACAGGCACCAAGAAGATGAGAACAAACAAGAACAACAAAACCACAGCCAGCATGTTAGACAGACATGCATGCAGAGGTGTTCCACTGAGAACCTAAGCCAAACAACTGCCTGGACACCCTCAGTTTTGCCTTCTTTTTGTGGGGTCTCAGTGAACAATGCTTCTGTTCAGACACCTGGTCTGTCATACCCAAAACTACTGCAAATCAGGTCATGTGCAAAGAACCTGCCATTCCTTCTAGCAACATGTGGCAGCCCAAACATACCTGTAACTCAAATATTTAACAATATCTTGGTATTGCATGGCTGACAAAGAGTTTTCAGTGAGAGACAGAACTGCTCTTATTTATAGCATCAGTACATATTATACAAATTCAAGCAGCAAGATCTGAGTCAGCTGTTGGCAGAAATCGATTCAGCCTTGCTATGGAAGTATCCTCTGCTTTGCAGCCCAAATGAAATGAAAGTCAAAGCAAGCAAATTAAACCACATGTAGTGCCCATCTAGTTAGCCCATCTAGTAATTGCCATGCCCCTGTTCAGAAGGTCCCAAGGGCAAGGAAACAAAGATGATATCTATGATGTCCTTCACCAAAACCAGTTTTTCTTCTAACCCTGACCATAGGCGTCTCTAGCTAGGATAGCTGACTTCTCTGACCTCAGAAGCCTCCTTTCTCTGAGGCCACCCAGCTTTACACAGCATTGAGCATGGCCTAATCAGCATCACCTTCACACTCAACTATTCCCACCAGTGTGGCTGGCTTGGCCCACTCACCCATCAGCTCCTCTGGTGGACAAATACAATTGCTTTGTAGGCATGAGTCCATGAGCCACTCTGTAGTCCATGAGCCACTCTGAGAGGCAAACTGTTGAGAAGAGAAGAAAAAGGGGACCAAAATTTATTCTTAGTCTTAAGTGATACGAATGATCTGTCTGCTGCCCCCTATGCTCAGCAGCTGAAACATGTTCAAGCATTAAAGAAGCTGAAGGTAAACACTTAGTCTAGGAGCCTTCGGCTTTCCTTTGCTTCAGTTCTACAAAAGTATAATTCTGCCCCTTGTCGAATTCAGTCATGAAGGGTATTTTTCCAGGACTTTCATCTTCATCCAGCTTGCAAGGCACAGGCAAATTCTTTCTGCCAGAGTCTGTCTCCTAAGGGACTGAGGAAGAAATAATATTTAATGGTGAAATACTTAGGTTTCAAAGAAAACTGGCCTAATTTCACATGACATGGAGGGCAGCTGCTCATTGATTAGGAGATGCTGCTTCATGGGGTCAACTGACTCCAACACATTTAGAAGCCAACAGTGCCAATGGAAAAGCAATGAAAGATGTACTTAGATTAGCTCTAATTCAGCTAATTATGTGGGCCCAATAATCATGCGCCTAAAGCAAACTCCCTACACTCTCTTGTTCCATACACTGCTTGACACATTTCTGTCCAGGAATGAGGACAACCCAAATTAGAAGCAGATGCCCCAGTTTACCAGTAAATGTCCAAACTACACAGCAATCCTTCTCTACCCACCCTCTCTTTGTAGTGAAGACACAGCAAATCCAGATTACTTTATGCACAGAGCATCCTTTAATGGCAGCCTCCATTCTCCTGTGTTTATGTCTTCAAGGCCTACCAAATTGCATCCCTGCCCACCAATTACCTCTGTTCCTAAGAATGTGTGTTCTACTTTAATCCTACATATGAGAAACCACCAGCTAGCAGATCACATGGACACAGCTAGTCCCTGTTCTGCCAGTGAAGATGCTGGCCTGTAGAGCATTTAAAGTCTTGTTAAAGCCCAGAGGCAATTCTTTCAGGTTTATATTACAGCTGGAGTGCCATGAACATGTATTATTCTCAGGCTTTTTCAAAACATCTAGCACAGCTGCATCAACAGCCACACAGTTAGAAGTGCCAGGAGTAGGCAAAGCTTCAGGACTGCAGGGTGGGACATCAGAACACTCCTGGATATTTCAAGCATGACTGGGGTTACTCTTTGGGGTATTTCCACAGATTTGCTTCTCATGAATGGGCTGCTGTATTCTATGGCTCCCCATTTACATTGAGATTTGTCTTGGTGTAGTCCCAGGGTGCACATGTTGGTCCTCCTCCATCTTCATGGCAAGACTTGTGTGAGACAAAAAGTTGGCAGTCTCATTTTTCATCACTTGTGAGTTTGATTTCATCAGTGTTTTCCCAGATTTTTATTCATCCCCTGCAAAATTTTCCAAAAAGCAGAAAGCCTAGTCAGTCAGCTCAGATTGTGAAGGATGTACCAGTTTGTCCCTCTTCAAGTCATCAAGGCATACTCCCCTTGTTCCATCCTGCTCTGACAAGAGGAACTTAAAAATCTCTTGCATTAAGTATCACCATATAGTAATTACAAAATCTACTATCTATATTCTCTAAGTGGAAAAGATAACACACTGTGGGTAATGGAGGGCACATACTGTGGGACTCCTGAAAACACATGGCCAACTTTTATATAGCCATCAAAAAGAAAAATCTGTAGTCTTATGAGCTCATCTCCCACTCTGTGCCCTTGTGACTTCTGAATCATCTTTCACAAATCTCAGTCAGACACACCATAACATGCTGCTGTATGAATCCATGGAAATCTCTCACCCAGCAGTATATAAGGTTGCATCCCTGGATGAACATTTTACACTACTGATGAGCTAAAAGTACTTTTCTGGATCGAGAAAGAGATGTTACAGTGTCCCATGATCTACCACAAACCATACATAGAATATTCATGTTCCAGACATGACCCTGGAACAGCACATGGCTGCAGGTATGCATGATGGCACAAGTATGAGAAATCCATGTGGATGCTTACAGGTAAATAATATTGACCTGGCTCAAACTCCTCTGGATATCACCTTCCATAATGAGGGACAGTCCTAAGAGGCAAGAGTCCAGAAGGTGGTAAGCAATAACATGACTTTGATTCAAAAATCTCTATCCTAAGTTCAATGCTTGGGCAAACACATCATGTCTTTTTTCAGAACACAATTCCAAGAAAAAAATGGGGAATAAAACCTGCAATCCAGGGTCTCATTTTACAATTCCTGTAAAAATTTTAAAAGGGCAACAGACAGGGCAACAACACCTTAAACCAATCCTGTTGGTTAAAATTCATGTTTGATGAGCAGTGTAGCCTGCAGGTTGCTATAGCAGCAAGATCCATCACCTAGGTGACCAAGTACTAATGATGTCAGCATTAACCTATCCCTACACACAACCTCATACTGTGCACATTATCAGACTTCCACTTCTCGCAAGATGTTTGTCTTCATACCAACAGAGGGACAGTAACAGACCATATGGACAGTCCCCATGAGGAATGAGCTGTCCTCACAGCATCACCCTGCCTTGTTAAGGAGGATTGTTTTGGGCAGCATCACCTGTGTAAGAGCTGGGCACCTGATGCATCCCACACATGCAACCTGATTTACTACCAGAAATAAGTAGGTGCAGAGCTTCCCCAAAAGCTCTCTGGAAAAGCTTCTGATGGCCAAAGAGGTCACATAGCTTCTTGTAGTTATGGTTTTAGTCAGGTGGGGGTCAGTCTCCTCTCCCAAGCAACCAGCAGCAGGACAAGAGGGCACAGACTCAAGCTCTGCCAGGGGAGGTTTAGGTTAGATATTAAAAGAAATTTTTTATGGAGAGAGTGATCAGACATTGGAATGGGCTGCCCAGGGAGGTGGTGGATTCACCATCCCTGGAGGGTTTTAAGATAAGACTGGATGTGGCACTTAGTGCCATGGTCTAGTAACCACAGTAGGGTTGGACTTGATGATCTTGGAGGTCTTTTCCAACCCGGTGATTCTATGATAACATACCAGAAGGTCTGAAGAATAAATCCACACAAAACAGCAAGAATGTCTAGGAAAATGCATTGGCAAGGTCTTCCCCCAAAGAAGGATTCCTTTTGGGAAGCCAAACTTTCAATAAGGAACACCAAATCCAGTAAAGTAAATTTCCAAATCAATACATTACCTATTACATGGGGATGATCTGTTTCAAATAAATATGTGCTTCCTGTCAGAGATCTTACAGGCAAGTCTTCATGGCAGGGCAAGGCAGGGCAGCCCTAGAGTCTGCCCTGCCCCATCAGCTGTGTGGCAGACCAGGAGAGCAGCACGAGGCCACTGGACTGGTGATGTAACTCAGAGGGTCCAGGTGTCCTCACACAGCATTGCACACAGCTGAGGACATGCCCTAAGCTATACGGTTTCACTAATGCTATTTAACTCAGGGTATCTGAGAAACACTCATGAGTACAGATGCATTTGTTTACAACCAAGCAACATATTGCTTTGATTACAAAGACAGATTAAACCCCAGACTCCTGGAAAATACTGATTTTTTTTTTGGTCACATTATATAATTGGTATCTTCCACAGTCTAAGGAGATTTTGATTGCCTGGGCTAGAGGAAATTAAATGGAATTTGGATTTTTCCCCCTTTTGTTAAAGGCTGCCTTTATATCCCATAGAGAAATTAAGTGAGACAGAAATCTCTTTCCTTTCACTTTGATAAATAGGGATGACTCATTATTTCCCCATTTTGCTTTAAATATCCTGTCTTCCTTGTGGTTTGCTTTGTTCAGCTCGTCTCAACTTCATACAGCACCTGCTGTAATGACACAGGAAGTCTTCTGTGGTTCTTTTGCCCTTTCAATCCATCTCTTATCAACAGACAAAACTCTGACAACAGAGTCAGAGGTAGTAATCCATCTCTTATCAACAGAAAACTCAGACGAAACTCTCCAGGTTTTTTTTATCTCTGACCTTTAAGCATCACTCGCTTTACTTTCCCAGCAGACACTTGCAACCCCCAAAGGCAGCCTTTGATCACCACTTCCTAGATAGTAGGAAATTACATTGTCTTGACAGAACCAAACAACATGTCATACCTTTTCAAGCCAATACCCTCATCGAAGCACCCTCAGATATTGGGCTGCAGTTTAAATTTTCGAAGTAGACTGAACAGCTTCATTGGCACTTCAATATGTGGGGAAACCTCTTGACTGTATTTTGATGATCTCTATGGTCTATTCCAACCCCTTAACATACTATGATACTATTTGTTTGAAATCTAAGCATTTGCCTTCTTATCTTTTAGCCATCTTTCACTGCCTATTGCCCCATGCCATGGTGTCTTTTACCTGGTTATCCACACACAAGTTGAGCAAAGACCAATAGAAGCCAAATCCTTTGTAATTCTGGAGAACAAAAGAATAATTGTCTTCCTGATAAAGCCAGTTTTCTTATCTGTCTCTCACTAGCTGACAATGGGATAACACCAGCAAAGGAAAACAAGATCAAACTAGTAGTGCAGGATCTGAGAAGATAAAACAAATTTCAGAGAGAAAGGAGCCTTGGGCAGATGAGAGGAATAAGAAACATTTCTACAGCAAAGGATACTTTACACTGAGGCTAGACAAGGGCAAAAGATGCTAGGAGAAAACAGGGCCTCTCTGTTCCAGGGAAGAAGACATCTGCTGGCAGAGAGCTACTGCCCCCTGAAAGATTCAACCTCAACACAGAACACTTGAGCAGTGGAAAGCAGAAAAATAAGAGCGTAGAAATGAATAAATGTTTTATTGTTTTTTGAGGACTGTACATTCTTTGTTGTGGATAAATGCAGCTTGAATTTTGCAGAGCTTTTGTATCTGCTTACTTCCACCATGAAAACTCCCCTCAGAGGTGAGCCACTAACCAGGAACGCCCAAGGGCTCTCATCCTGGTCAAAGGAGAGGCTGGAGCTGCCTGGGGGCCCAACCTAACCACAGCAAAGTCCAGATTCTGTGAGAGAGAAACCAAAGGACATATATGCCCTGATTTGCTGGTACTAGATGTTGAGCAGTGTCACTTTGAAACTGTCAAACAAACCAGCTGAGTTGAACAGTACACATCGCTGGAGTCAACTGCTCAAGAAACTCTCCATGGTTTTTTGTCTGTCAATTACACGAAACCATGTTTTTCTAGTTCATTCCCTAACAGTCCTCTTCAGGGGATTGTCTATCCAAGGTCAGCATGCCTTTGAGGACAACTGCATACCTTTAATGAGTAACTGCACTTTAAGCAGAGAAATTAATTAACATGCATCACTTCGCTAGAGAAAACATTGGGCACTTGTAACATTATGCAGTGCTGCACTCAGTGTAGAGATACATGATAAACAAGGAACACTGGAGCTTGCCTATCACCCTGCATGACTTAACTTCCTATTACTTTCTACAATTTTTCCTTTGAAATTCCTATTTATAACTTTAGGAAAGAGAAAAGGCTAACTGAACACTGCGGAACTGCCAACAGCTGCTCAGGTGGAAATCTTGCCCATTATGAGGCTGCAACTGAGCTCAACTGTGCAGAAACAAAACTTCCTTCATGAAGCATCTGGTTGGTCTTTCCTGCAGGAGCAGTGAAATGCTTAGTGTTTCTAACTCCAGAACTCTGAGAAACAAAATGGGTCCTAAATGCTGTCATTTCCTTTTGACTTTCATTTTTTATCACACACAAACCCAAGATTGCAGCAACAGGAAAAGCCAGTAGGATTCTGTCTGTTGTTTCATAGTGCAAAGTGCAGCTCAAGATGGCACCTGAAAGGCAGCAGTGTAAAGCTTTGTATTTCACATAATGACAAACAAGAGAAATGTTATTCATCTGTTTCTTTGAGGGAAAGACTCACACTAGAGAAAACCCAAAAACCAGGATAGAACTGCTTGAACAAATCATGAAAGGAGACCTTCAAAGGAAGGGGGCAAAGAACCTTTGGACTGCTTTTTTTTCTTCCCCTTTTTATAATGCATAGAGGACATGAAAGAGGTTTTTCAGTAGTTCTTTCTTATTCTAAGAGGATTTTTTTTGTTCCTGCTCCTCTTTTGCATTAAAAATTCAAGTCTTGCCTTGAATAGAAGGCTCTGAGGCAAACAGCATCAAAGACATGCACAAGTCAGGATCAAGTACACTGGTAAGGACATTTAGTTAGTGCCCATCTCACACTGGATTCTTAAGGCTGCAGATGAAAGTCAACAAATTTGAAGATTCAAAAGCCAAACCAAATTTAGTTCAGCTGCAACAAATATTTTTAGAAGTGTAAAAAATTAACAGATTTAAATTGCTAATGGTTTAGCTTTAAAAAAAATAATGCCCTCCAAAAATTCACAGCTGTCTGTGGGCAGAGGAAACCTGTCCTCCATACTTAAACTGAAATTAGTGATGGATAAAATGCCTTTTCATTGCCTCTGACAACAATTTGTGATGATGGGTTGGTGGCTGGACGTTTATTGCAATTTGATCTGCAGACAGTCCCTCTAGGTGTACCTGGAAGAAGTCCTCAAGGAAAAGCAGCAATCCATGTGTTGTTCCTGTAACATTTCCTGTGCTACTGAACTCCCAGTGAGCAGTGGTGGGACAGTGACTGTAATGGCTTGGTCTGTTCTCAGGCTCTGAGAGATTAAGCTGATGCATCCACATTCAAACCAGAAGTTCTGCCCCTCAGCTGTGCTGACAGAGCACTGCTGACCTGCTGCTACAGACCATGTGCTGACCCATGCCCCCAGTGCCCAAACCTGACCCGGAGCTGCTCCCTTTGTTCAGACCTTAACCAAAGGTGGCAGGCAACCAGCAGTTTACACTGAAGATAGAGAAGGAAAAGTACACCAGTGTGTGGAGAGGCTTAACGTACACGGACGTCAACGTTCAGGACACAAGTTTGAGATCACTTGATCACACTTGTGACCTCAGCCCTAAAAGATGAGCCTGTACAGTCCATATGAAAACAGGGAGAGATCCATCAACACACTGTGGAAGGACACTAAAGTGCTGGCACACCTTAGCCTGCCTTTCCCTGTCTTTTTCCCCTGCCAAGGTGATAGTCTTGCACTGCCAAGCTGTGTTTCCTGTCCAGAAGCCTGTTTTTAACCCAGGATGCGTGCTAAATTGGGCAATGCTTCCATGAATAGGCTTTAAGTTACCTTTTGAGACAGGCTTGTATCCCAAATACTCTTTCTGCTGAAGGGAAAAGAACTTTCTCAGTCCGATGGTCTGAGTAGGAAAGCAGCAGCAGCAGAGCTGTTGGAGAAGGGCTGGAGACTATTTCTTTGCGCATCAACAGAACAAACTTCAAGTCTGTTGTGCCTGCAAAATGCTGGATAGTTTTCTCTGCAGCACACTACTTCTAAGAGAAGGAGACCTTTCACTGGTTGTTGGTGAAACTACTTGCTAAAAACAAAACTAAAAGCATTTTCTTGTAGATGAACACATTGGATCTGGAAGTCAGTAAGAGGAAGAAGATATGGTGCATCTGATGACATTTTCCCAGTTCCTTTCTCAGGGTAGACCTGAGCTTTCAAAACTGAAAAGGTATTATAACACTTTTTGCCTGTCCTGCATGTGTGTTTTTGGTGGATTGTCTACTGCATATTGAGTTAGGGATGCTGAGTGCCTGTTCATGTTCTCAAATCCATGTGGCTATGTTGCTCCAGTCAGAATTAAATGATACATTACACCCTGAGTCACCCTCTGCTAATGCCTGCTAGATGTTTTTTGGCATCAAGGTTTAAGCATTGGAGCTCACTGGAAATTTTCCATAGGGGAGATTTTCTGAAAGAGAATTCTGTTTCTGAGAAAATAGGAATTTTCCATGAGGGAAAAAAGGTGGTTTTTGCCAAAGAAATTTTAAAAAGGTTTGTTTGTAAAGAGGATCAAACTATAGTATTTCATCTTGAATTGACTTGGACTAACCAAACTGTGCAATGCCCCAGATGAGCCACATGAATTTTTTATATTTTCAGATGGAGACAGTCCAGCCAGAGCTCAGCCTCAAAGGCAGCCCTATGGAGGGATCTCCACTAGCAAGACAGGCCCAGACACAGGTTTTCCAGTGAGGGGAGGATCCACTTCCCAGTAATCCCCAGATGCTTTCTGAGCTAGCACTTCCATCTCCATGTCCTTTCCTCTCTGCTGGAACCACTTCTTCCACTGGAGGAGAGAGCATCCTCCATCCTCTCTCAGATCCCATCCCTGCTCCCTCACCCCTCACATCCTGACTCCCACACTCCAGAGTAACATACCTGCTGGCTGCTGCCCCTCAGCAGCTCCACACTGACACAGGGACTAGCTGTGACCCTCCTCTCTGTCCACTTCCTCTACTGACTGCATTCACCTCCCACAGAGGCACAAAATCTGCTTGGCACCAGTCAACTGGGCAACACACACAGTGGCCACCTGTAAGCCTGTCACTGGGAACATGAATGGGAGACAAATCCATCACAAAGCAGACTCTCTCCAGTCCTTTCCTCATAGAGCAAAAGTTTCTCCTACAGCTGAAAACATTCCCAAAGTTTGGTTTTCACCAGTAGCTTTCTTTTTAATGTTTCAGTGGGTTCTGGATCAGGCCACAATATGCAGATAAATACCAAAGAAACCAGGTCTCAAACCTGAAACTGATGTCACCATGAACAAGCAGCGTCAGGCCCAGATCCGATTCTGTACCCTCTGCTGCTGTGGAGGCAAAAAGGGACAGAAAACTACCCACTGCAGCACAGGATGTTTCTTCTATGAAGAACTTCATATCAGAATAGCCAGTACTCTATCTGGGTAGAGATGCCTCCTCACTTACCTTCTGCCTCCAGAAGTTAAAGGCCACACAGTGAGACGAGGACATTCAAATTAAAACCATCTCCTGGCTGTCACAGGACCTTTTACCCTTGATCTATGAACCTTTTTTTTTTCCCTCCAGATAAACCAAAACCTCCCTGTACCATGAACACAAAGCTGTAGACACTGCAGACCTCTCTAGCAGATCACACGCATCCAGAAGTTCAGCAGCTACAGGCCAAAGGACCTTGGAAAATGTTCCTGGCAGCAATAATTTCCAAGCAGCCTTCAAACAGCTCTAAACTGTGCCAGAGGGCAAGTCAGAGAGGTGTGGAGACGTTGGCACAAAACACAGTTCCAATCAAGCAGCAAATAATACTGACAAAGGTATCATCCCCCAGTGCTTTCCAGGAGAGGCTGCAGGCCAGACTTGGGAACAGCCTTCATGTCAGGCCAAGAAGCCATTGTTTGGGCAACGTTTCAAGCTCATTTGTGCCTCCTGTGTACCAATTCAAACACTGGCCGATTTGCAATTGCCTTTTCTATCCTGAGAGCGCTCATGAATCAGGCAGACAGCAGTGGAGGGAAACAGGGTCTGGCAGACACACTGACACTGCATGCAAATTGCAAGGGTCAGTCTGAACCAGGGCACTAGGGGCAGAGATCAGTCCTTTAACCTGTCATTTCTGGTAGTGGCACAGCACATCAAACTGCTGCAGCAGAAACAGTCCTTTTAGAACTAATGGACCAAGAGAATAGGAAATCAAAGATCTGATCTCCTCTGCTGAGTTCAGACGATTCAGTGCAGACTGCTGTCTGCTCACTGAATGGTACAAACAGCATCTGACCCTGCCAGCTAGCCTGAGATCAGTGTGAGACTGTCCCAGCCACCTACCTACAGCCCAGGAGCCACAGGAAATATTTCAAAGCTCACTCACTGACAGAGCCCATCCCTGACATCAGAAACCCAAAGCTATGTGTGGGCAGCATTTTGAAAGCAGAGGTGAAACACTGGCTGCCTCATACATCTGTTATCAACTCCAGGCATTCAGTGCCCCACACAGCTTTGCATGGGTGTTGACAGCACTTGGCTTCCTAACACTGTGGTCAACCAACCCACAAGCCAAACCTGTGGCCTCTGAACTGTTAGCAAGGTTTGCTCTGGTCAAACTGTGCTAGTGCTGCTCTCATCCCTCTCCACATCACCATCCACATCCCCATGTGCCAGACAGTGAACAACCCCATATGTGCAGCACTTGTAATCTACTCTCACCCTGCCTATTTGCTATTTTCTCATGATATACAAATAGTATTTCCTATAGTAAACCACATTACCTGCAGCAATGATACTGGATGATAAAGTATCCCCTGGAGAAAAAGTGATTAGACATGAATAACTGCACTTCTTACATGAGATTCAGCAGTTACAAAATATTTTCCAAAAATATACAAAGGAGACCCTCGGAAAAAGGAGTGAAAAGACAAAGAGCAGAAATTAGAAGGAAAGGGCAAGAGTGGAAAGAAGTGATTTGCTAAAAGGATTGGGATTTCCTAACTGTAGAATCAGCCTCGGTAAGAAAAGGATTAACTAAGAGAAAACAGAGCTGCAAAAAATATCCTTTATAGACTTGGAAGTTCAGAAGTAAGGACTGGGGAGCACCAGGAAAGATAAAGAAGATCTAAATCATCATTATCCCCAGAGCAGAAACAGTTCAGCTCATGGGGCTGACTATACATGGTTATCTGAGTCAAAGTCAGGTAACACAAACCTGCTGTTCTCACTGCAGTGCTGTGTCACAAGAATGCTGACAGCTCTAATGCAGAACTGCATCTCTCCTGAACCTTTGCTTCACTGCCCTATTCTGCTCCACATTCTTTTTCCGAGAGGTTTTAATCTAACATGAAAGAAGTCTGTGGGACAAGGCAAGAGCCAGGTCAGCCAGGAGAGTGCAGAAAACTGCCTCCACAGCAAGGAGCAGCTGTACCAGCAGCAGTGCCAATGCTCTGCTCCCAGGAGCTGGCAGAGGAGCCTAGACAGCTGGTGTAAATGAGCCAAACCCACAAGCCACACAAGAATATGTCACCTTGCGTGTTACCTGCCTGGCAGACACCTTTCAAAACTAGACTGTAGATTACTGCTCAGTGTGAAGGGCCATCAGCAAACAGATCAATGCAACTATTAGCAATTCCTAGGCTTTGAACATCTTTATTAGCAAAATAAGGACTTTCTCGTTGAAACTGGGATGTCTAAAACTGACAGTAACTCACTGTATGCATGAATTTAGCCCACTTACATTTTCCCATGCCAGCCTTACACCAAATCCCACAACAAACTAACACCAACTGTGCACTGCAGTCATGTGTTACTAATTACCAACATGCAATGTGTAGTCAAGGGAAATTTAATTTACAGCAGTCAAGGCTGAAAGAAAAAGCATCACTCAGGAGAAACATTCAGCTAAAAGAAATGAACTCAGAACTGAATGCTCTTTTAAAAGTTGCTGCACACAAATTTAAATTACCCCAATGCTAGTTTTCAGAGGGGAAACATTTTAAAACTGCAAAGTAGCAGTAAGGAATGACTCATGTGATATTTTAATATATTCATTTTTGTCATCATGTCCCTTCCCTTCCACCTGCAGGTTTCATCCAACCCTGGTGAACACACAAGAGAAAGGAAGATTGGCATTAGAAATGGGAGAGGTCCTGCTTACCAAATAACACCAAGAAGCAAGAATGCTTTTAGCCATTGCCCATCATAGCTCCTTTGTGCTTTGGTCTTGTCAAGTATCTGTTCCTTGTGTTAGGTAAGTTGCAGCCAAAATTCCAAGCCTGTCTGTGTGTACATATAGTGCACTCTGATAGCCTATAACCCAGCATGGCAAAACCACTACAAAACAGATATTTGCAAGCAATTCACAACCTCCAGTGAACTCATCTTATGCTTCTCTGTAGATCTGTAACTATTCCTGCTATGTTAGTTTTAACTGTAGTCTTTTCGCCTTCTAGATCACTGACATGATCTACAACCAAGATTCAGCCCTATCCTGCAGGTGGGTGTGTGTTGCAAGGGCTCCTCAAACATGCAGTATGTGCACCATCACAAACTCCAGCCCAAATGATTTTCCCTACTGCTCTAACAGCCTGAAGACAGATTATAAGTGCTTGGCTCTGCCCACACACTGGGCTGGTTTGTGATATTGTTCTCCTAGCTCTTTCAGAAACAATTTCTAGGGAAAAAATATTTTCAAAATGCAGTATTGTTGTAAATCCTTATATGCTGTTTCCATTTAATTGGCTATTAGCTGGCATGACCCAGCACCCTGTGATTCCAGAGATGGGAGATGATGAGGAAATTCAGCTGCTGCAAGCTGCGGTTTCACAGCCAGGTGAATCTTTGCACCTTTTAGTCTCTCCAATGGTATTTCTCAACCTGTCTAGATGCCCAGAAGCCTGAATTACAGTCTGATTTCTCCAAGTGACACTTTTTCTTTTCATTTCATACAACCTAGAGACGTTTTTAAAGACCTGAGGCCAAAATCTTGGCTGGCTCACACCTCAGCTGTTTAAACACTGCATGACACGTACTGAATGCCTTATTTAGATGCTCTGAGTTACAGTCACAAAGGCTTATTTATTAATGTTAGAATACACAACATACTTAAACTTGTCAAAACAGCCCTAAAAAAAAATCTATGCAGCTTTTATTCTTGTTTTATGCTCAAATAAATGCAAACCTAATCCTTCCTGCAAGTCTCTGAATAACAAACACTGAGTGATATTAAATGCCGTTCAATGTGTTTTAATAGTAGAACCTTGTTAAGCACATTCACATTTTTACCCCCCACCAGAATTTCTCTTTGGTGGGATGTGAGGCATTCCCAAAGGCTGCCACACGAGGAAGAAACAAGAACTTATAAGGGGATCCTCCATGACAGCTCAGTACAAGGAATTTGCTAGGGAAGAAATGGAAAAACACTTACTGTTGGTTTAATTTTAGGCCAGGAGATCAGACACCTCCAGTCATAGTAATTTATCTTGTCTTTTCCAAATACACCCACTCCCCCTAAAACATATCTAAACTCTATCTTTACATAACAGCCCAATGTTCATCTTCCTTCACACCAAACATGCTTGTCTCTTGATCAATTCTTTAGTGCTACCACTACTTGGAACACCTAAGGCTAGTGTCACCTAGCTGGTGTCACCTCCAGCCAGGTGACACTCTCCCTTTGCAGATGTAATCCTACATACTGGAGTTAGGCACAGCCCCACAACTACACAGCTGGAAAACTCTTCTGCAACAGAAAACCTTTCACCTGAAGATGAGGAAACCTCTAGCCTCAAGGGTCTCTTTATGGAACATGACAGAAAGCCAGTTCTGAGCTAGGAAACAAAATATCCTTCCTTGTGTTGTGCAAATCAGAATCTCCACTATAAGCCCTCTAAAAAGAGCTTGTCTTTATTTTTTGCTGTGAATACAATACATTCGCCAAAAATCGAATTATATTTTGGATGTACAAGTTGGGGTTTTGTGGTGATGCTTTTTTTTTTAATAAGAGGTTAGTCAACAGATATTTTAAAACAGGAAGCAGAACATAAAATCATCAACTGGTTTGGGTTGGAAGGACCTTGAAAGCCATCTTGTTCCACCCCCCTGCCATGGGCAGGGACACCTTCCACTAGGCCAGGCTTCTCTGACCAAACTGGTTCCAGTGCCTCACCACCTTCACTTCCCCAAAATCTAACCTAAATTTCTTCCCAATATCTAACCTAAATCTGCCCCATCAGTTTAAACCCTTTGTGCTGTCACTACATGCTCTTGTAGTCTTCCATTCTTCTCTCATGAAACAGACAATTTCTTCAAAGAATGCAATATATGGATGTGTCACTCTGCTCTCTCCT
The DNA here is from genome assembly GCF_000695815.1 of Acanthisitta chloris. Taxonomy (NCBI): domain Eukaryota; kingdom Metazoa; phylum Chordata; class Aves; order Passeriformes; family Acanthisittidae; genus Acanthisitta; species Acanthisitta chloris. The sequence goes on from NW_008675607.1 coordinate 20,612, forward strand.
TTCAACTTTTTTCCATATTTTGATTTGTTTTTATGTTTTGACTCCCTCCAGTCATAGCAGATTTAAACTGGATCTGCCCAGGTACAGTTCCACATACAGATGACACATGCCAGAAACAACTCTTCACAAGTTTAGAGTGCTCAGATTAAGCTGAAAACTGATTTAAAGAGGTAACAAGCAAAAGAGCAGGATTATTTTCTCCTCATTATGATACTAACCATCAATTTGAATTATAATACGCTGAGAAGCTAAAAGAAACAGCATTAAAAATAGCCTTACAAAGGCCAAAACATTTGGAGCAAGGAGTACAGACATGTCATGAGAAATAACCACAAAGATGACAGAAGATAAAGGCACTGCCACAAACAAGATGGTGAGTGAACAGCCATGGGAGGGAAAGCAAGATGGACAGAGACATTATTCAACACAGTAGCCAGCAAAGGTCTAGGATGAAGGGGGAAGAAAGGGGAAGCAGCAAAAGGAAAACTGATGAGGTTGCTGCTAGGGATGATTTGGCAGGCCACAAACAGAAGAAAACTTACTGAAAGCTTTGTCCACAACCTGCTCCCACAGGCTCCAAGCACAACTCTTCCTTGGACTCCTAGAGATGGCAGCTAAAGCAGGTCCTGCTGATCAACTCTGTGGGGAAAACACATTTTAAAAGTCAGGGCCCCAAACTTGACTGTTTTCAAACACACAGTCAAGTACCCAACTTGACCACTCTCAATTAAAATCTGCAATCTGTTTGCCTACAAGTGTAAATTATTCCTTCCCCTTGTAACCTGTGATCTTACTGTCAGTGCTAACATTTTCTATAAAGGCTCAAACAGGTTTAGCCTCTATTGGGGGCTACAAAAGACCAAATATTTCTGTCTGCAAGGTAATTATGTTCCTGGCAGGAAACCACTTTAAGTAATTTTGCTAAACAAAACCATACGAAGAATGTGAATCAAAAGCTCTTGAATGCTGTTTAAAACACATCCCACTCTCCTGATGTTTGCCATGCTGCATAACTTGGGGTGTTACCTGTAAAAACCACACAGAGGCAGAGAGCTTCAAAGGCAAACAGACCAGAGGATGTCCTAAAGAAGAGTTACCAATTGCAAACACTTTCAGCTCCTGAAAATTAGAGACAAATGAAGAACCAAAAATTGAGGATTTACAGCCAGTAACCCATCAGGTCCTGTCTCTAGCCATGAAGCAGGAAATAGCACCTCCTCTCTTTGCCCTTGGTCATGTCAGGAAGAAATACAATCAGCAAATAATACAGGGTACAACAGGCAAGAGAAGCTACCGACAATTAATTTAAATTGATTACATCTCTAATATAGCAGTTTGTCGTCATTCCTTAAAAATGCTTCTGCAAGGCAGAGTTTTTCATGGTTTAAAATGATTTCACATTTGAAAGGGAGAAAGCTGAACCCCTGTAAGGAACACAAATGAGAACTGATACACATCCACAAGCTCCTCCTCCTCAGCAACACAGGAAAGAACACACACTTTTCTTCAAAATTTTATTTTAATTTAAATTATGGGGCCAGCCAGATTTTTTGGATACGAAACGCATTTTCCTCAGGAGAAATGAAATGCTACCACGGAAACAGAATTACAATTGTGTACATCTCTTATTAAAATTTAAAAAAAAAAAGAAACAAGAAAAGAAAAGCCAAACCAAACCCGTTCGCATTTAAATATCTTTTAGTAATACCCTCAAGCCTTCAAGCAGATAAGAAACCACTTCCAGAACAAGTTTTTTAATACGAAGAGCACGTCAAAGGAGCTTTAATTTAAATACAACTTCTTTTCAAAAGCCAACATTCAAATGTTTCCACATATTAAAAAAGTCACCATAGCCATTGATTCCAAGGCCTAATATAGAGTAACCTCTACCCCAGTCCAAATGTTTTCACTTCTTTACATATATAAACCTTTAGCACATCTTTCTAAAGAGGAAGCCTTACATGTCATGGTGAGTAACTTGGCAAATAATGTTTTCCTCCACTCAGCTATGATAAACCAAAATATAATAGACTGTTAGTACTGAACTATTATACCATCTCAAGGCCAGTTCTGCCTGGGATCTCTGGGAAGAGTGAGCTGTTTCCTTTCCTGTAGGCAAAATGACTCGGTTTGCAAAGGACATGTTAAGAACCTTTAAAGACCGATTAGAATGTTAAGAGCAGTTTTAAACAACTGAGTGAAAACACTCAATTTTCTGGAGCTCTCAAGACTTCCCTTGTGAAAGCTTTCAGATCAGCTTAAATGTCACTTTGGAATTTCACTTGCTGATTGCAAAATAATTTAGATGGGAAGCAACAAACATTTTCTCTAGCATTTGCAATCATTCAGTCATGCAGAATTTGAACTCTCAGACCCCAATCTGTAAGTTTGCTCGCTGTGATCTTAGCATTACTATATGATGGATAGAGACAGTTTTAATAAAGTCATTTAGCTGCATTTAGTAGCTTCCTTTTGTATGTCACAGTAACAAAAACATGGTGCAAAATCAGTTGGATTTTTTTTTTTTGTTTTTATAAATACTGATAGTTTGCAGCATTAAAGAACAAAATTAAATCTGTTATCCTAGGACACCCGTGAAATTGGTTCTTGAAGTCGGAGGGAATTAAACCATTCACTTACACTACTGCACTGAGTTATTTACTGTAAGAAAGAAGTGATGCACTGCAGGCTCCCCAGAACGAAGTGGGATCGATATTAATTCAGCATACTCTTTGCCATTTGCAGAGCTGGTGAGCACAATGCTAGTTTAATTAAATAAGGCCAATATTATCCAGTCAGAACATCAAATAAAGGGTTCCAGTTCTCTACTTCAGCCTATCCTAATTGATGGCACCTCATTAGGTAAGTGAATCCAAAGAATTTGTTTGGGGTTGGTTGTTTTTTCCTTTTAATGCTGCAGTACTTAAGATTGTTAAATCAGCATTTCCATGTGATCTGAAGTATTCAATTACATATGAGCATTCATTTTGCAAAACTCAATATTAGGTAATAGTTACAGACTAATACAATAACATTCCTCTGCTGTACAAATTAAATCATATTTTAAAGAAATGAGCAGCCTAGGAGATATATACAAAAGAAACCAGCAAGCATGGTTGAAATGAAATGCAAAATGTCACTGCTAGGTCTACTGTCTGAAATACCTTTAAAGGAAAATTAAACAAAAACCCTTAGAACATATTTCCAAGTTTACAAGTCAATTCTCAGAAAAATCAAATCATGTCAAAAAAATTCTATAAAGCAGTGAAAGGCATATATACATTTTCCTTATGAACCTTGAGGTTTCACTCTTTTAAAAGTTGCTAAGTTTCAGTATCAGTTTATTTTGCAAGACAACTGTTTATCCCAATAAGCTCACATCTTAGATACATTTCCCCTTTGATTACAAATAAAGCACTGCACATTTTTTTTTTTTAAATCAAGGCATATAATCTTATACTATGGTGCCAGGTATGCACAGGTCACATTGTGCTCATTATCTCAAACAAGGTAAGTGCAAACATACAGATTTATTCAGATTTGCAAGCATGCAACCTGTTACTTAACTACATTAATACCTTCTCTCCTAAACCAAACTAGTATCTATATGTTTGCTTTCACGAACCTAGAATCTTTCTTTTCAGGACTCCTAAAACAAGCAGTGTCTTTGAATTCTGAAATGACACAAATATCAAGAAAGTCCACATTGTGCAAGAAAGCAGCAGCTATGTTTCTCAACTTGGACTAAAAAAGAAAAAGAGAAAAACAAAAACCGTTCACTGAACAGCAGATTAGCAGTATGTTCCTCATGAATTGATAAGAGTGCCTGACGCTGAATATCTAACAGCAAATGCTGAATTTGGGTTTAATATTTTAAGGGTTTACTGGAGATTAAGCTTCTTGCTGTGCTGGTCTCTTCAAATCCCTGATCTGTTTAACTAAATAGGTCTTCTCATCATTAAATTGTTCGTCCTCGGTCCTGTCATTCTGAAATTTGCTGAGGAACTCAATAAGTTTGGTCTGGTTCTTTAGAAGGATGTCTAATATAGGCTGTGTCTTGTTAGGATTGGCTACAAACACCTGCAAGAAAATAAAAAGAAATGAGCACAACAACAGTGAGAAATAGGAGGCTAAAGTTCAAAACCAAACTTAGCCAACAAAACACTGACAATGATAACCGAAAGTTATGTTTTAATTATTCCAGTATCCTACAGGGAATAAAATGGAGGCAATGCAAGTTTTAAAATAAAATTGCTCCTCTTTTTTTTTATCAGAACATCAGATGAACACCAGTAGCAAAGTATACTTGTTTTGTGGGAGGTCCCCAGCCACAACACACTGCAGAAACCACTGAGGACACCTCATGGTTAAATTCTACAGCAAACACATGGGCTCGTGTAACATACAGCATCAGGTGGGTATCACACTGCAAAGCTTTAGGCCTCAAGTTATAACTCCAAGCTCCCAGCTGCTTGTCTGCTGCAGAGGCAGAAGGCACCTGTTAAAATGTGCAAATACCAATGGAGGCTTTAAAATTCAGGTGACGTGACTAAAATACTGCTATGCTTCACAGATCAAGCAGTACAATAAAAACACCTTTGAACTCCAGGGTGCTTCATGATTTGATAGGGAATCATGCATCCTCCTTATCCTACTACATCTCTCTTAATTCCAAAATTTTCTAACATCACACTGACAATCACTTGAAAATCCCCAAGTGGTTTCTAAACAGTTTTCCAAAGATAAAATGATGGATCACAGTAAAGGCAAACATTAGTGCTCTCTTTATTTAAATACTCAGCAGATATAAGATAAGCTTTGCTTAGGTTCAGCTAAGAAGTTTACTCAATTAAACAACTTCTGATTGAATTGTCTTGTTTGCTGTTTCATTGTAGGGTTTCTAAACATACCTTAAACACATGGAAGGCCTCAAACTGAATGTTACGACTCTTGTCTCGTAGAAGGTTCATCATTAGTTTGAGATTTTCAGGTTTACTGATGTACTTCGTCATAATTGTGAAGTTGTGTCTGTCCAATAACAACTCACCAAGAAGCTAAAGGCAGAAAACAAACCCAAGTGAAAAAATTACATTGGACATAAGAATCAGCTTCTTCCTAAGTGCTGTCAAACACCCTGAACAGGTGACACTGGTCTGTAAATACATAACAGCAGAACTCAAATGCCCCAAATGTCAAAGTGCAGGATGCATCTCCCTCTTATTTCAATGATGCAGCTTCTCCTTATTCTCAGAAAGTGAAAAATCACCTCTGTTCTCCCCCTTGTTATGAACTGAAATGGAAGAAAAGTCTTGCACTCTTTTCCCCATGATTTCATTCTTTTTCTCATTTATACAGGAGCTATACAGCACCAATAAATGCCTTCTTAAAAAAACCAAACAGGTTAGTACTTCAAATGAGAAACATTTATGCTTCTTTTGCTACCTCCTTTGCCCCGAAGGGATTAAAAGGATATTCCCCATAACAACCACAAGTTCTGTATTACATTTATGTTCACTATTTCTTACTACTTATGTTACTATTTCTTACCTACTTGAATGTAAAGATTAGTATTGCTCTAGACACATCATATGAATCTTTGTTAAATTATTTAAATCTGTTCAGATTTGTCGAAGGAAAAAACCAACAAAATCAAAGATACTTGAAGAGCCATTTCTTCATAGGCAGAGGAATTACTTCGGTCTCTGCTGGACACCAAATAATGAAAGGACTGAAAAAACCCTATAGCTGATCCCAAGAATTAAAACATATGAAGAATCAAAATAAACACTACTCAAGGCAGTTACATCAGCCATTTCAAACAGAAATCAACCTACCCTGAAATTGAAGGCATTCTCTAACTTTGCATTTAAGAATAAAACTGCCTTACCTTAAGTGACTGTCTCTTTGTCACATAATTTTCTGAATGAAGTAACTTCTCATATTCACTGAAGAACTAAACACAGAATAAAGAGAAGGGTTAGGACCTTTCCAAGTGTCATAGGCACTCTTCTTCCAAATTATTGTAACAAAGTGGAGGAGATGCAAATCCCTAACAAAAACAAACAAAATCTGAAATCTCAACAGATTCTTGTAAGTCACTACCCTTTAAACACTGTATATGCTTTAAAAAATATATTTACTTTTTAAGAGCCTTTAGATTGCAACATGGTAGAAGCGGTTATCTCATTATTTCTTAAACTGTAACAGGAACAGGTTGCCAAGAGAAGCTGTGGCTGCTCCATCCCTGGAAGTGTTCCAGGCCAGGTTGGATGGGGCATGGAGCAACCTGGGCTAGTGGAAGGTGTCCCTGCTCATGAGAGGGGCTTGGAATTGGATGATTTTAAGGTCCCTTCCTATCAGCCCATTCCATGATAGCTGCTGGCGCTGCACACTGTTCCCTCATTCACGGATTCCCAGCAGCAGGGAGATGCTATCCTGGAGTCCTTTAGGAGACAGGCAGGGCAAGGGCTCCCTCCGGCGGACAAACCAGACCTAGCGCTCACAGAACGACATTCCTGCCGCATTCCCTTCCTTTTATCCCTTTCTACACTCAGCAACAGGGTCCTGATCCTAATTTTACTGCTTGGTAGAAGTTACTGCACGTTCACTTGGTTTGATACTGTGTGGAAATGCCCAAATTCAAAGCTAAACAAGGAATAAACCCACCAGTTTCTTTGAATAAGATACACAGCATTAGAAAATTCTGAATATTCAAAGATATCTGCTCACCCTATCGTAATGCTGTTCCAAAAATTCTGCACTTAACAACTTGTGTCTCGTAAGCAAGTCCTGTAAAAAAGCACAAACACAATATTTTCACCGAAATATTTAAACACTAGATAGACATTTCTCATTACACAGTGAGTATACACAAGACATTCGATAGAAAATTTTGCTATTTGATTAAACAAAGACATTTAGGACATGAATGCAATTATCTGGACACTGCTAAGGATCTTGGCATCTCTTAGGAAAGCTCTGTGATGTGTTAACTTAAATTCACACGGATAAGCACCCTGAGGAATTCTCACTGAAGGGTTCCATTTATGGATCAAGGCTCTGCTCTGCACACAACCACACACAACCACGGTTACAACCCACAATTTGATACTGATTTACTTTATGCTTATAGTGCAATAACTTGTTGGTTTAGAGTAACAAAATATTTCCCCACACAAAGGAACAACATCAAACAGACTCAAGTTCAGAACAGAATGAGGAGGAGTTGCAGGCACTGATTTAAAGCCCCTGGAACAGAAGGGCACATGTTTACAGCTAAGGCATCAGAATTTACATCTTACTCTGGAACATAAGTAATTGGGAACATAGTATATGTATTTACAGCTATGTCTTGCATTATGAGAAGTAAGAACAGTGTCCAGCTTATCCATTTGCATCACACCTATTTTTTCCCCTCTCCCAAGGCTTGTTTAGCCCAAGAGTATCACACACAGCATGAGGGTTCATAAAGTGGAGAGCTACAGAAGGAGTAGTTTGAAGGCTGGGAGTACATTACCTTGAACGTGGCAAAAGCATCAGAAGCAATGTCAAACGTTGACATTTCCACATATCTGAAGAAATCATAGAATTGTTCTGACCACAAGATTATTTTAGCAAGTGGTTCATGCCTGATGCATTCCCTAAGCATTATTCCACAATTTAAAGCAATCTCTGGAGATTCGTACCTATGGAAACAAAAACCCCAAAGATTCTTTATCAATACTTTCACAAGTCAGCAGTGCAACACCACACAGCTAATTACAGTTTTCAGCACTACGAAGTAAACAAAGCCTCAACAATTACAGACTTACTTCTGCATTAAATTCCATTTTTAAATATTTCTACGAAGTATTACTGAAACAATTGCCAGTTACATGCCAAATTACAGCCAATTCAAATGATTTTTCACGAACTGAGAAACAAGACTCAACAAGAATATTTTATCTCAAAATCAGTTTTCTTGTTCCATATTAGTGGGCTCTGCAGTCATCTAGAAGAGCAGCAAATTATTTGTCTTGAAAGCTGCTTTGCTTAAACATCAAACTACCCATATGAGCATGAAAGGTTAATATTATGGGACATAAGTTCATGTCTCCTCTTTCACTAAATCATTTTTCAGCACCACTGGCTGCTCTACACATCACAGGATTCAAGCCAGAAATGCTGGCAGCAGTGTCCCCTGATTGTAAGGGCAACACTGAACACCTTCTCTGTGCCTGAGTCTTCATTGTGTCTAGCAAAATCTCTGCACTCTCTTAGAAGAGACCTCTGGAACATGTCCATCACTGATGTGATGGAAGTGATGAAGCCATCCCTTATGGAACTAGCCATCCCTGATGGCTTCATTTACAAACTGCTGCAGTTCCTTGGCAGCTTTCTTGCTCAAATCCTACAGCATTCCCTCAGCTGATCTTGGCATACATCAACAGCAGCTGTCAAAATTTCACAACAGTGTGTCTAAGACCCATTTGATAGAAACATAGCTTTGCATTCACTACCAGCTCCTTGTTTTCCCAAGCAGGCTAATAGTAGGACCCTGGATGAAGATGGAACTGCCCTTTCAAACCAAGAACTCATCTCAGCATGTTGCAACATATGCTATCCCACTCTACAGAAAAGTGATGTTTGTTGCTACCTACCTAGCTCTGGAGCAGTCACTGCCTCTTACCTGCCTTACCTGCCTCTTACTCTTTCTTCCTGCCTCCCACCTAAAGAATCCTTCATCCTACACCACTGGAAGCTAACTGAAATTCACTAGAATCACTCAGGAGCAAAGTGTCATTGTGCATACTGACCATGAACTATGTTACCACACAAAAACATTTCCCTGTGAAATAATTTTTATGTTAAATCCTGCAACACTTTCCCATTCAACCTGCCATGGAGATTTGAAATCTGATTAACTTTTTGCACCACGTCCCATAGTTTAAATTTACATCAATTCGCCTCAGTTGCACACCAGATGTAACATGCAAGTTGCTAAAGCTAAGCACATTGCAAACATCCCAACTTATGAGTATATGTTTCTCCAACCCCTGTGAGAATAATGCTCTCTCAAGAGTGACAACACAGAGTAAAAGTGACCACACTGTGTGACAGTCCTTGCTCAGTCACACAGCAATGAGAACGTGCTGAGAAAGCACTTTTTATCTCTCTGCACCTCAAATGTCTTTGCCTTCTTCTGCAAAGTATCTTGAAGTACTGAATCAATAATAACTTCTTTTGTGTTATGCCACAATGATATTTTTTGTCCCTCTAACATTTAAATCTTGCTTTACCTCAAAATCAGGGCTGTGATGCTGAGGGGAAAAAAAACAACCCAAAGCAGCCCCTCAGGCAGAGAAGCATAGATCTTACACTCATATGACCTGAAGCAAGTGTTCCATACTGCTTCTGGTGCTAAACCTTTGGAGTCAGCATGAAACTAAGAGATGTATGACTCCTGCTTTCTCCACAGAGAAAGCTTCTTGTATGATACACAAGTGGCCAAGTGTAGGTAAACAGAGATGTGACAATAAAGTAAGCCTAACATGCCATGTATGTGGCAGGTCAGTCAGCATCTCTAATGACTACTGTGAACCCGGAGAAGGAAAAACACAGCTAAGCTTCCTGTTTGTAAGTTAAAAATATACCTGATTATCCTCCACATCTCAATGCTCCAACATAATCCAGGCAAATATCCTACTGAGTTGCATGGCCCTTTCACACACCCTTTAGTTACCCCAGTAGGTGGGATAAGTACTCAGCAGCTGCAGGAAGCTTACCCAGCAGCTTTAACATGAATTATAACACTAGCATGTCAAATAGCTGTGATTTTTAAAATACTTTTTAAAGTTTGATGGATTTTTCTATCCCAAAATGACACTCTGGAATAGTAATTTTCAGAACTTTCTTAAATAATGCTATTAGAAAAGTTATTTAAATTAATAAATTCAGAATTTTTTTTACTCTTATTTTAATATGATAATATTAGCACCTTTCTGCTTTCATGTTTGAGAGCCACAGCTCTCTATATGCTCAACCATGTGTTCAGTATGGCATGACTCTCCAATATCCAGCACAGCAGGTAAGGCAAAAGGAGAGGAAGAAACAGTCAGCTGGCACACATAATATGCCCCAAATCATTCTTCGCTTGGTCAAGTTTGAGCTGGGGTGTTTGTGTCCCTACAGAGATATAAATCACTATGAATGAAAAGTCCAAGACCAAACTAAGACCAGGGATAGGCCAGAAAACTGGAGATTGCAGGGGTTAAAAGGAAAACAAATCTTGATGGATGAGTATTTCACAAGGAAATAGTTTAAATAGGCTCAAACAGTATACTGAAAGGAAACTGTCTTACTACCCCAG
>NW_008675607.1:30984-53816 GCF_000695815.1 Acanthisitta chloris
TCAGTTATATTTCATGCAAAAGCAGATTGTTGGCGTTTTATTACTCAGATTTTCCTTTACTTAGGGGAATTACATGCCCCAAGACCAAGGGAAAAAAAAAAAAATCAAATCAAGCATATTGCAAAGAAAAAACACATCAGAACTCAGTGCTTCTCCATGAATTTAAAAACCTCTTTCTTCATGTAAAAGCATATTTATGCTTCACAGTGCACATACCCTTTTAATAGCATGAATAATATATTCTGTTGAGTGCAGATATATTCAACTGTGGGAGTTCTTGTACCAATTTGTCTTCTGAGAATGTTGTTGAAAATTTGCGCAACATCTTTCTTGCCCTGTCAAAAACATCAGCAGTTAAATATAGCATATTCAAGTGCACTAGGCAAGTCAACAATTAAACATTATCACCACCTCATGCAGTCATCCTGGGTGAGTTCTGCAGTTCAGTCAGCCTCCATAATCTCACTTTAAACAGATTAAATATTCTGTTTCTTTATGCCCATTTCAAATATGCCAAAGCACTCCAAACATTACATCATGTTGCAGGCAGATCACAGGTCATTTACATTAAAGGAGTAAAGCCAGTTGATGTTTCATCAGATATTTCTATGCAGCATCAGTCTCCTGAGCTTGTTTTGTATTTGTTTTTGCTAATAACATCACAGTTTTCAACTGTGCTCTTGCCTGAAAATGCATTTTTTTCAATATCCCATTATCCTCTCCACTTGTCTAGGAACACACAGTGCCATCACTAAGGGTGTACAGCATTTCAGACTGCAGTGTGACCGTCCAAATTAGACCTGGAACTTACTAAAGTTCAATAAATAAATAAATAAAACACACAGAAATCATCCGTTGACCTAAAATGCAAGTCCCACATTTTTCAATGCACAAAGTAAGTATAAATAAGAACAGGACACTGGGATTAAGCACAAAAATATATACACAAAAAAAATGCACAAGGATAGATAGCACCAGGCACTGTAAAAGGAGCTGGGAATGACCTTTGTTGAATATATACATCTCCTACTTATCTCTTCTGTCAGACCAGAGCTGAAGATGACAAACTGGTATATCTAGCAAAAAGGTGGCTATAAATATAAGCACTTCTCACTGTCATGCACAAGCACCATTAACAGCCAGAATTCTGCAATTAACTGCCCATTTTGGATGGGCACAAAGACACTTTCAGGACTTTGTGTTAGCAGATCTAATCCAGAAAAAGATTAGGCAAACTTGTACTAAGCTTGGACTTGCAAATAAAGACCTGTTAAGCAACTCTACCCAAAGGTTCCCTGAATGCTATACACAAAAGCCCATATGTATATAATGGCTCCTGACAATCCCTGGTTGTACTGTAAATCCCCTGAGTAACATCAGGAAAGCTTCTGAGCAAAATGCAGGGCATATTTAACCAGCAGGGATTTTTAAACCAACATAAATTATTTTAAATTATTTCCATTTTCTACACAACGTCAAAAGCTTGCACAAGGAAAAATGCAATGTTTATACAATGTAGGAGGACTGTAGTTTTACAAATGGCATGTTTGTGAATTACCACGGGCAGTTTTGTGAGTGTTGTTTTCAAGATATAAGAGATTGTTTGTAAACGTTTGTTTTCTCAATTACAATTCCATTGAAATCCAGCCCAAAGCAACACCACAACTCTTTGTTCTGAAATAAGTAGAGCAGTGTTTCCAGAAATTGCTTGACTCAAACTCCACATAATATAGTCATCAACTCTCATTCACTAACATTGCCAATTTTGCGCTGGATCTCTCGGTTCACTTTGGATTCACTAGCACGAACAGCATTTCCTTATGATGCACATAATTGAGCTGCTGGTGGTACACAGCAATCCCAAAGCCAGTTATTGTCAGAGGGATGGATTTCTGAGTGATCTCATGGCCTGACAAGGGCAAACAGGCACCGAGCACTGTGCCAATGGTCACGACTGCGAGAGGTGAGAGGGAGACTGTGCTTGTATTGTCTTCTGAGCAGGATTCAGGCTCCCTAATGCAAAAGGCATTTTTGTTTTTGGCTTTTTTTTAATTCAGTTACTAAAAAACCAAGAAAAAAAACCCCAAGCAGTTCCACAAGGGATACAATCTCTTCTACAAACACACTAGTGCAAATCAGCAGGGAGATAACTGGTAAGTGTGTAAAATTGGTCAGGGGCTGGTTATGTTGACTGCTTTACTTGCAAAGCAAACTTCCAGAGAAGGGCATCATTTCAAACAGGCCTTTGCAAACAGCAAGGGCTGGACAGTCAGGCGGTTTCTTCATTGAAACATGAAATTTGTTGCTTTTCTGAGGTTTACTTACCACTTTTCTGGGGTTTTTTTACCATACCAATTCACATTCAAATACATTTGAGACAGTTTAAGAGTGAGAATGAACAGTTCCTGTCTATCAATTAGCTGTCAGTTCCTGTTCTACAAGGAAGCCTGCTCCAGGAATGAGAGTGAAGTTCTTGAGAAAAGAAAACAGAAGTGTACTTCAGCACTGAATCACCTCAAGTTGTGGTAGGGCACCAGAAAGAAAAAAAATTCTTCAGCTTTAAAAACCAAAAGGGAAATCAAATTCATGTTTCCATCAGTAATGGAGAAATCATTTCAAATGCAGTAAACCCACAGCCGTAGAGATTTGGGGCCTCAAAGCCAACATCTGACTGCCTTTGTAACAGCTGGGAAACTAGAGCACATTTGGAGCACAGGTGTGTTGACATGAATTCTAGGTAACAACAATAGCTGGAGAATCTGCCAGATCTCATCCTTAAAAAGCAGCCACAGTCCAGCCTAGAAAGCAGCGTGAATAACTTGTCCTGTCTCAAGGGGCAACTGTCATATCCTCATGTGACAAAGCAGCAGAATGTCCACAGACAGGAAACTGCTCACAATCTTTTCAAGTCCCCTTAGAATAAAAAGCATAGTTCTCCTTAATGAGAGCCAGCCTGTACAAATTGTTATCATTACCAGGAGATAATGAACGTTTCCTTCACTAATAACTGGGCTGGGTAAACACCAAGCTGATATGAATCTAGAGGTCAGCAGAATCCAGATGACGTTTCACGATTTCCTTTCTTCAGCAATTAAAAGGCCACCACATTTCAACATTCCCTCTCAGCTTTCTCAGCTCTCCTTGCTTATTTAACAACCTGAATGTTTTATGTTTGGTATAAACAGTTGTGTGGGTAGGGAAAAAACACCACTGTATTACAATTAAACACAAACCAGAGGGAGTTATGGGTGGGGTGGAGGGCAGAGAAGAAAGAACAGGGAAGAAAGCCATTGTTTTTGGAATGTCAAACTACAATAGGACTTTAAACTGTTGTGTTTGCATTGTGAGCAACTTGTTTATGAACAATGCCCATTTAAGGTTGCTTAAAAAATGGATGGTCTTTATGGTGGAGGCTGCAGAATGAGATACATGGGCTTTGGCTCCTTTCCTAGACAACCACAGGCTTCTTGTGACACCTCCGGGAAAACAGAAAAAGCCAATTGTACTGAAACTTCTTATATTTAACTAAACAGGGTGATTTTTCACTATGGCACTGGAAAGCTAAATTATTGCATGCAATGTGCTAACAAATGCCACAGAGGTTTGTACAGAGATACATTTGATTTAGTATTGTTATTTTGAATTAATCAATAAAAACTTGGGTTTGTTGCAGTTTTTTACTAAACAGAAAAAAGATAAGGAAAAATGGAAAAAAGGTTGCTTCTAAAAAGAGGGAGAAATACTGGACTGTTAATAAAAGCGACAGCTTTAATTACATATTTAAATTTCTTCATAAATGTTACAATAATTCTCTTACCTCTCCAAGTAATTTGATTTAATGAGATGAAAATATAGATATGTCTTGCAGCATTATAACTTGTATTCACTACGGTATTTCCACTAAGATATCAACCCTTCTCTGTACACAACAATTAAGGATTATTCCATAATTTTAACAGAACTGTATCATCAGGATTAGAGGTTTATGGACTTCAAATTAGTCTTGTTTATGTGCCTAAATTCACAAATTTCATATTCTATAGTTGCTTAATTTTCTATGCAGTCTGGAACAATGACTTCTCTTTCTAATGCTTTTGTCATAACCAGAAAATAAAAGCTGAAGACTGAAACATATCTTAACCAGCTAAAGTGGTAGAAATTCAGACGTGTTTATTTTAACACACAGAATATAGTAAACATCAAATCTCTTTTCTTACCTCAAAATCAATTAGCTGCAAGTCAGCTACTAGGGTACCAAGAAGACCACTGTTGTACAGCTCCTGAGCAAGCTGTGCCACAGCTTCTGTTTGTGGCTCTTTTTCATTTGTGCCATACAAGATTTCTTTCATGGCAACAAGGTTTTTTGAGACCTCCTCAGTGGCCTAAAGAAAATGGAAAAACAATAGAGTCAGAGCACAATGCCATGTGCTGTGTAACCACACACTCCATTATTGTTAACATCTGCAAACTTCCATTAAGGGGGAAGAAATAATCAGGAAATGACAACCTGTTAAAAAAACCCAATAAAATGTTCTTTCTGTAAATAAGAATGTTATAAGACTGGTTATTTATAAAAAAGCAGAGGCAAGATACATGCAATCTATTTGACAAGTTACCAAAAGTAAAACCCTCTTCCTTTTTACTGCCTTTCAACTTCTCATTCAAAAATCCCCTAAAGAACAGCAATGGGACAAAAAGAACTCCGCAAAATTTCCATTCCGTGAAACAGTTACACAGGATCAGATTGGAAAACATGACATGTAGGCACATGCCTGGCTCTAGGGAAGTGCTCAGAGACCAAATGTATCCCTCCTACATGTTTTGCCCTCATCATGTTTTGTCAAATGCTAGGCTCACAATTACAGTTATTTTTCCTTTCCAACTGACAAAACCTCAAAGAAAACCTACTTTAATTTTCAGGTTATCTCAGTGTACAAGAACAAACCAGTAAACAGACCCAGAAAGAGGTACACTCAAAAGGACACAGTGACAGAGGACAAATAAAGGTCTAAAATCCTTCCCTATTTGAAGCCCATCTTACAGAAGACAGACAGGTCTGACCTCTCACTTAGGGAAGTCAGTGTGAGGAATTCCTAAGTTGCCATGATGAGCTGGAGCAGCATTTAGCAGTGTAAGCACAGTTATCTCGTGAGTAAAACAAACAATAACAACCCAAAAAAAATAATCAACAAGAACACTGTTAAACACCCACTTCTGAAACTTAAATCACATGTTTTGGACCAAAAAAAGGACTACTCCTTTCAATATATGTTTACTTAGCTTGGGGGCAAAAGGCTGAAAATGAACATCATAAATACCTGGTTTAATTACATTCCATTAGTTCTTCACATGCCTAAAAGTTCTGAATGGTTTATATGTGCACCGATTTTCAGTAATTAAATGAACAGGCCAACAAACTATGCATGACTTTAATGTAAAGTATTTATGAACGATAGCTCATGGAAAATCAAGGATGTGAAAAAATGATCACTTTCTGGATATTCCCAGTCTTATAGGGGTGTGTAAAAAGACTTATCATTTGTGCTTTTTATCCAGAGAGACTTAAGATCAGCATGACCCATGCACTATTCAAGTTAAAGCCATTCCAGCTTTGCTAGGTATGCCAATAAGGACTCCATGACCTTTAAGGAGGCTCCGTATCATTTTTAGCTCCTCTACAACTTTCCACTCCCTACTGCCTCCCTCTTCTTGCTAACTGCAGTTCCTAGTCCCTCAATCGAAATTCCAAAGGATTTTCTGTAAGACAGCAAGAAGGTGCTCAGTAAGACTGCATAGATTCCTGACAGCTCCTTACAATGTGAAATGGGAAGCCAGATCACCATATTGTACCAGTATTGTGCCACACAACTGTTCCATTTCTCTAAATTCCACAATACCTCTTTACCAAGAAAAGAACAGGAACATCTGTTGAATGTGGAGATATGATGAGCCTTTGATGATGGTTACCAAGAAAAGAGGAAGCAGTAATAAAAACTATTGCAGTTTGCCCCTGAACACTGATGTAGAAAGCAAGATGAAAGAGGAAGAAAGGCTCAAGTTCAAGCAACTACTATTTTAAGTGAGATGATGGCAACACTGAGGACTTGCTTGTAATTAAGAAAAAATGCTGGTGGAGAATTTTTCATACCAAAACTCGAAGAAACAGAAGAAGCCTCCCAAAACTTTAATAATCACACTCAAGGGCTCTCCCTCACCACCAGCCCAAAACACACACTAGCAATGGAAATGCTTACAAACCAGGCAGAAAATAATGCAGTGTTTCCAAGGCTTTAACAAAAAAACCTGAACCCTTCTAGCCTAACATGAACATAAACTTGGTAACTTCAAGAACAGACAGTGGGACTTAAATGCTCTTCACAACTGTCAAGGTCATCTGAATGTGCTCCACCTGAATTAGGAATGACAGGAAGATTTGAACACAGAATCACAGGACAGATCATAGAATCACTTAGGCTGGAAAATACCCTCAAGCTCAAGTCCAACCATTAACTTAGCACTGCCAAGTCCAGCACTAAACCATGTCCCTAAGAAACATGTAACAGCTTTGATGGGAAGGTACCCCAGGAGGTCATCAGGGTCCAACCCTGGCTCAAGGCAGGGCCAGCCTCAAAGTCATATCAAACTGGTAATGCTGATGACAAGCCATGCTCGGAACAGCTCCGTGGATGGACGCTCCATCACCTCTCTAGGCAACCTGTACCGATGCATAAGCACCTTCAGTTTTGCCTGCATCACTTCAACTTAGGCCAAATTATCATTTCTGGATACATTCTGCAAATACAGAAATATGAGGTTTTCTGGAAGTATTATATCAATAGCCAAGGTCTTTAGATGCACTACCATTTCATGAAACATAACAGCTCTATACTTCCATCTCTTTATTTCTAGTCCTTTTGATGTTGGGTTTTAAACTCTGACGAACTTCTAGAATTTCTCTGCTCTTCTATATTCCATGAACTCTTGAACATATTCCAAATACAATATGTGCAGACCTATTTTTGCCACTTTAGATGCAGAATGCAATTTAGAAAGCTTCACTGAAAAATAGAATGCTACATTAAATACCAGCGTTAAGAGCCAAGTAAAAAACTAGTTAAAAAAGAAAAATCAAGATAAGAGAAGGCTTGTAGCATTACTTGCAAGATTTCCTAAGATACTGAGATGCAAATAATTTCCTAATGTACTGCTTTCTTTTAACAGGAACATTCTCTAGAGAAAGAGGGGTTTTTTTTTAACAATCAAGTTCATTCAAAAACCCATGACCAAAAGTAAAATCAACATCAGACACTATATAAATAAAATATAACCCAATACAACATATAATCAGGGTATATTTTATATATACAGAGTATCTATTCTATATACATAGTATAGTCTCTAAGTATGTATTATATATTAAAATTTATAGTTTATAGGTATTAATATTTATATATATATATATGCTTTCAACATTGAGAAGAAGCAAGCAGCATTTTAGAGAAAAGTCCTGCATCAAGTCACATCTGAAATTCAATGATGCCAGAAAATCAATACTGTCTGAGGTCAAGTCAAACTATAAAAGTTAGAATGTAAAGCAAGGTAAATAAAGCACTTATTTCTCTACTTTCATCAAAGACAGGAAGATGTTATTTAAAAATAAAAGCAGACACCGTGAAATCACACATATGACTGTTACACCAGAATAGCTGCACATCTTTACGGCCCTGAACCATTATGGTTCATTCCAGTGTCTGGAAACATCTGTGAAATACCCTAAAATTTACGAGTTCTTAAATGGCAAGCAGTGATTTGGACTTGTACAGTTGGAGTATTTGGGGTTTATGAACAGTAGAAAAAGTTACAGAACACATGGTCAGTCCTGAAGTATTTCAGATGAGCTCAGCAGGCTCCAGGCCTAAGGAACCCCCTCTGTCTGGGGGTTCCATACACATGGGCAATGCAGGTACAGAAACTGTACTGCTAATGAAAACATCCATCAAACAGATAAGCCTGATTAAGTTTTGAGCCTGTACTTGGTGAGTATTTTTACTAGTGTAGAGCAGTATCTATCTATCCATCTTACCCTTGGAGTCCAGCCCCACACTGTAATAAGGCAGATTACTTAACCTTTAGCTACGGATCAATTATATGCACGTGCATAACAAATTTCAGATTTCACTGCTTTGTAAATGACAGTGTTAACTCACTGAATGAAACTTGACCTATGGCAACATGGCATAATATGACATTTGCAGAGCTGAGTGGAAATAGCACACAGAACTGCCCCACGCACAGTGTGCTGTCCATCCTATGGAGCTGGGAACATAAAGAAGAGAGACCAACCATGCTGGAAATAGTCAACTTGCAGGGGTTAACAGAACTGCTGGAACAATGATCAGGAAGCCCAAGCAGAGCCTGCTTGGAGCAGGTTAACCCAAGGTCAGAGGGTAGGGAAGAACAAGTCTATTACACGAGTAAATATTTACCTTCACAACAGTAAATGTGTGCCACAAACCAAGCGAACTGGTAGTATAAAAATAAATGCTGATGTCAGCCCAAGAGAAGGAAGAGATGTGAATAAAGACTAACTAATGGGCTAGATCAAGGGAAGGTCCTGCTTATATGACAAGAGTTTTCCTTCCCCTTCCCTTTATCCTCCTTTTTTGAAAAAAAAACACAAGTCATGGAGAACTAACAGCATATGTGATGAACACATTTTCAGCTATAAAGCACTTGGCATTTCATTTCCCTTCCAAAACACTAAGAGATAGCAAGTTGTCACCTCTATGCTAGGCACAAGGCTGCAGCCAGCAAACACCCAGAGCTGTGGTACACGAGGCAGACTGTCAGCAACCAGCCACAGTCCCACCTCTACAGCCACTTCAGAGAACAGCTCCTAAGCAAGTACCACATGCTTAAAGGACATTTCACAATGACCTGGAGAGCTACCTGGTTAATTTTTCTCCAGTTTTCACAGAGCTCAAAAAAGGCAGATTAACATGTAACTAGAATTCACTTGAATTTCAGATTTTTAGTTATAAAACAAATCTTCCAGTATTACAGGACAGAATGTTTCATACCTGAACAAGAACCTCATGACCACTACTGTTGTTTTACATCTTTTGCTTGGAAGAATATCTTCCACCTTGATTATAAAGAACATACAGGAGCACACACTGTCTGAGCTTTAAAAACCTTTATTACCTCCTTTGCTTTTTCTTCCTCTCACAAAACACTAAAGGTTTTAAATTTCAGCCTAAGCACTGAAAAAAAATGAGGATTTCTCTTCAAACACAACTGATTACACTTAGAATTTCATAGGGAAATTATTTGCCTAATTTTCTTACAAATCTGTATTTCCAAATGTGTTACAAACTGTCAGAGAGCATCCCCTACATGGGAGCAAACAGTATTTTCTTAACAGTGCTGCTACTGCGCAGTGGGAACTACAGTGAACCTCATATTAAAAACAAGCCAAGCCCACTGTGGTACTGCAGTAGAGAAGAACTGGCTTGTCTTTGGAACCTGTTAGCCATAATGTATGAAACAAAAGGGCATTTACCATTTATTTCATTCTGTGAAAGAAATATTTCAAACATCAATTAAATTCTGACGCATTCAGTTCACTTTCACATGTGCAGATATTTATTTTTTTAGTCTAATCCACATACCCATTTCAAATTCCATATGTTCAAGAGAAAAGAGAAGATGCAACTGGGTGTACTTAAGTTTAAGAAGCTTATTTTTTTAGGAAAAGTAAGTAAGTATTCCCTGCACCCAAAGGGTGCCTTTACCTCAAACAGTAACCAACACTTGAGCACGTACCATGCTGCTTAGCATTGAAAGTTCACTGTGGATACGTGACAGGCTACAAAAGAAGAGCACTGGATCAAACAGCCACATGAAGCAGAAACTACTGAGAGAGAGACTCTATTTTATATAAGTCTAATCGCTAATGAAATGAAGTTACATAAAAAAGGAAAACTTTGGCATTCTTCTCCCCTTTTACTAAAAGGCAGTAATTTTTGTGCTTTATGTGCAGTGCATTTTTCTATTTCTGTCACACTACTAGCCACAGAACTCACCCTTTCATCAGCACAGAATTCTTCTCCAAAGGAGACTGAAAAGTTACATTGCAGAAAGGATCACAATAATAAAACTGACAATGAAAGATAAAAAGATGCCTAAATACTGAGATACGGCCACGAAGAAATCTTTATTCTTTTCTAATAATGGCTTCTGCTCAGACTCTGGCTGGCTTTTAACTCCACTCATTTCTACACACTGGATAGGAAGAGGACACAAATACAGAGCGTTTCATCTGAGCTGTGCCCTCAAAGATTTGATGACTGGTCCATAATATATCAAAGAAACTTCTCTATGAAACCAGCAAACCATCTGAGATAAATAGTCACAACCAGAGTCACCTTCCTGAAGCCTTGGCTTGCCAAGAAAACAACTATTTCCTGAAACATCTCTGGAGATGTGGACATTGGTGCTGTGAATATTGGGATTCATCAGCTGGTTTGCTTTGGGCATAACAAGGATGACAGGGCCAGCACTGCCATAGCCAGGCTCAGTCTCCTGAATGCCACAACTTAACTCTCCTCATGTGTAACCTGGTGAGTGTGGGTTGTCTTCTGTACTCCTTCAAGCAGGATGTGTTGCTTCCTGTATGACACAGGAGAAACCGCCCCACAGGCTTAGCATATTATTTCTTGTCAGAGCAGTAGCCTCACATACATGAGGCCTTTCAAAAAAGTGGAGGTATGGGACTAAAGGACAGCAAGAAGGAATGGTACATAATAACCTTCAGCTACAGCATCAAGAACACAGACATGTGATACAGTGCACAGCCTCACACAATGGGATAGAGCTGGTCTTTCTCACTGGAGGCCTAAGCAAAAAGAGATGACACAAAAGAGCATGGATTTTAAGATCAAGCCACATCTCTAGGAATTCATAATGAGGCCAAGATGAAGGAGACAGTGCCATGTATCATCACAGACTCTTCAGAATGCTCTTATCCCTCCCTCTCCTGACAGGTGTCTCTTTCAGAGAAAGAAGAGCACCAGCAAACAAAAATCCTTTCAGCCTTCATACAGGCCTGCATAACAGAACATAACATTTTTCTCTCCAGCAAGAGAGAAAAAGCATCAGGGAAAAATACTGTGGGGTACACTGCAAGACACCTGGAACATATCACATGTTGGCAAAGGGGTAGAAGACACTGATTTTTGAAGAGTATCAGGATAAAGATAGCAATTTAATTAAGACCCAGATTGTCCTGCACTTACAAGTAGTAGTGACAAATCTAGGTGAAACTGAATGTAGAGGAGCTGATCACACTGCTTAAAAGTACTGGTGAGCATGTAGATTGTGACTAACTCCTGCAAGGGACACTGTGGAAGCCAAGAATGGTACAGAAGACCTAAATAATCCTGGAAGAAGATCCAAGGAGGGTATTATAACCTCTTTCAAAAGCTGGTAGATTGGAGAAGGAGATGTTTTGTTTACTTGGTTTTTTTGTTGGGTTTTAAAATTATTCAAACCTATGACCTTGTCCTGATTTTATCAGGAAAAACTTCACCTAACCAGTAAATATCTCTGCCATAGAAATCACTAAGTGGATGCAGCTGCACACAGGCTGAACTTCAAGGTAATTTTAGTCAAGCTATCAAATCAAGACTACCAGTTGAGAAGTAAATGACTACCAGACATGCTACTGAAGTTGCATGACATCCACCCAAAAGGAAACTGCACTAGCACAGAAACTTTTCACCAAATCTTCCTGTGGGCTGAAGAAAAGGCAGGAAAATCAAAGTATATTCTCTACTGACATCCATGGGGGGGACAGAGTTCTTTTTTTCCAGTAACAGAGACACACTGCTCTGTGAACACTTGCATAGACAAGGAGAGAAAGGAAACCTGTGCAGCAGTAAAGCCAGTGTGGTGGTGACAAGCACCAGAACAGTGTATAGCTGTGAGCTCTTTATTAAAGAACACAATGTCCTACAGTACCAAATCAAATTATTTTAAGTATCATTATGAGCTGCCAGTGGGACAAAATTGCAAAGCCAATCAGCATGAAACACACCTGCTCAAAGGTACAGAATCTCTACTTTACCAGAGTATAAAACCCCAAAATAATTCCTGTTCAATTCAGTCTCAACAGCCATAAATTTCTCCCCTCCCCTCAAATGCTGTTTAGCAATTGCAAAGTCACAATTGTACCTTTTCTGCCTTTTTGTCAGAGATATCTTGTTTTTCCAGAACTGCCATGCTTTCCTTCAAGTTCTTCACTATGTCTGCAGGAGACTTGTGGGACTTGCCAAAGGGGAATGGCATGATTGCAACCCACAAGGTCTTCCTCCTACAGCTCTGGCTTCACCTGGAAAAGGAAGAGAAAAAAGGTATGTCAAAAACAGAAACATGATGTCAGTATAACAACACACACAGAGATCAAAAGAAGAGTAGCAAAGGTGTTCATACGTGGAATAATGATCCTTGACAGGTGAACTAGAGCTTGCCAGAACAAACTTGAATTCTTGTATTTCTAATTCTTTTAAAACACAAGATACAGAATCTAAGAACTCACATTAGGATCATCACCTTACGCTTCAGGAACAAATTAAAGACTGCATTAATTATATCCAAAGCCATGTACTGTACAGATGCCACATATGGGCAAGACTAACAAGGATAAATTATGGCAATTAGTGCTGACAAGCAAAATGGCTTCTTACACGAGGTCTTTGACACACAGGTCATCATGTCTCAGTGGCTCTGCAACAACTGTCCAGGTACATGTTTTTACCCAGGTTCATGCCATAACCAATGCCAAGCAGAGCACAGAGCCTGCACCTCAGTGCAGGACCTACAAGCACGATGCAGATTAGGCTACAGACAGCAGCTTATTCCTATGTTAAAACACTTAGCATGGCCTGGCATTTTCCTATTAATACTACTGTAGCTTCATACTGAAATAGTCTCACCCTCAGTCATTTCATGGGAAACTAAACTTGTCACCAATAACAGGGATGTAAATAAAGCACTTGAAAACATTAAACTCAAACCCTAAGTTGAGTCTTTTTCAAGAAGATAAAACATCTTACAGGAGAAATTTTCCTTCCCTAAAAATATTTGGCTCTTGAATCCAAATACATTAATTCTTCTGTATATTTACACAGATTTGCTTTTACACACACAAAGGTATATGTATGTGCTTCTGTGTACAAACCAGAAAAGTATTACCAGCACAAATGAATGTACTAAAGCTTTTGTTACTGGACACATGCATCCACATTTCAACAATAATAAAACCCTCTTACAAGTGACTTCCATAAAGCACATTTCTACAACTCTAATCTAGACAGCAAAGAACAGGAAATCCTACATTAAAAATGCTGACAGTGCTACTTCTGCTAGACACAGAAGACAGCTGAGACTGGCAGAGCAGAGGTTGCACAGTCATTCCCGAGAGATATTGCCCTGGAAGTTAGTAATTTCTACATCCCTACAACATCTACGAAGTCAGTAACAAGTCAGCTATAACCAGTACAAGTTTCTTATCTAACACAATGCACTTTGCTCCTTGACTGAAGTACCAACTCATCCACCACCAACTCCAAAATGTTATTCTTGATCTTACTCAACTGTGTTTTGATCAACGACTAAAAATACCAATTTAATGCTATTTTTGAGTCATTTTGATTCTTAAACAAACAAGTAGGGGTGGCCCAAGGCCAACAATTTAAAGGGGAAGAACAGAAGCATTTGGATCTTTAGCCAAGTAAATTTCCATAGGTAGGGATTTCAGGTAACCAGTTACAGAGATCACACCTTCACTGTTCCATGCCTGCAACTGACTGAACAGAGCTGATAAAAAGCATAAGGTAGGTAGTTTTTAATTAGACTAGTTTCAGATAAAAGTACAGCATGAAGGTGGAAACAAGACCTTCCACCATCCATTTTGCTTCTTTAACAGATCACAAGGACTTTCTGTTGCATTTCCTAGGCAGTATATTTGTGTCATTATAGTAATAGCTCATTCCCAATTTGCACCAAGAAGAGGCTGTTACAAACACAGGACTGGTACCCTATGAGATAAAAATGTGCCCACAGGTCAACCCTTAGACAAGAGAATTCTATGCCTCAAACTTTGGAACATCTAGTGGAACAGAAACCTACCTCTAAGAAAAGCACAACTACTTATTGCTATGTAATGAAAATGCAATAGCATTTAAAATAGTGTTTAATGAAAATTATGGTATTTTCACACAGGATTTCCTAGAAAGAGACAGGTTTGAAAATAAGCACAGTTTTCCCACCACACAGATGACATACCTGGAGCATCACAACAACATTTCAAATGTTCCCTTTATCTCTCCCTTTGAACACTGCTCCTGCCAAATTAAGATGAGTCCTGAAAACAAATCTGGATTCTTTCATGCCTGCATATCATCACTGTTAATAACAGTATTTAACAACTCTGCATATCCATGCTGGAAGATGGCTATACCCACGTAACTGGCTCAAAAGGTGCTAGTCTTAATTCCTTGGATTGTGTGTTCAAACAGAACCAAATCCAGTACATATCAAAGCAGTTCAGAAACTAAAACATTCTATGGAATCACAAAATCTGGTATTACAGCAATATACAAAGAAAAGAAATCAAACCAAGAAAATGGCTCTGCACACTCATTTTCTCCATCAGAATTACACTACTTCTAAACTAAAATACTACATGAACAACATATATAACCTACGGAAGTATAGAATAATGACAACTATCCTCATGGTGTGCCCAATGTCTAGGTTTGCAAAACTTCATTTCCCTTCAGACAGTGCTCAATTTCTCCTTTAAGTTAAAAATAGTCTACAGCTTTTACTTATTCATGAAACCTTCCAGGTTCTGCATAAATCAGATATCACACATGCATACACAGGTCATACACAAGTTTCACAGTATGCACTAGGCATATCTAACAGGAAATAATCAATTAATAACAGTTCTCTAGAACATATTTATACTAAACATTTTTCCCCAATTCAGATAAGTTCCTGTATGAATGTCTCACAAACAATTTAGCAAAGACAGCACCACTAAGATGGAAATCTACATCCTTGATTACTGAAAGTGGCATTTTGCTTCAAGGTATTTCTTTTATTATAGAAAAAGGAATAAATACACTGTTTATGCCATTTCAATTTTATTACTGAAAGGAATGCAATGTCATTGCCAGGAACATCATCTGGGGCCTCAGGACTGAAGATGCACCCAACCCTGAAGCAAAATTCTGTTACTGAAGAACCTATGCCACATCCTGCCACAAAAAAAAGAGCAGGAGCAGTCCTTTGTCTTTCAAAGCTG
This sequence comes from Acanthisitta chloris, assembly GCF_000695815.1. Classification (NCBI taxonomy): domain Eukaryota; kingdom Metazoa; phylum Chordata; class Aves; order Passeriformes; family Acanthisittidae; genus Acanthisitta; species Acanthisitta chloris. The sequence goes on from NW_008675607.1 coordinate 46,358, forward strand.
TACTTCATGCAGCAAGGAGAACATAGACAGGCTGTTCCTTTTTTTCAGCCCAGCAAAACTACCCCCAGCAGCACCCTGAGCACAATAGACAATGACAACATCTGTGCGAGATCGGAAAGAACTGCCACCACCCACATCTGCAACACGAGGGAAAAAGGGAACAACATCAAATGACACTTTCTGTAAATAAGAACAGGCCTTACATCATGTCAAATGATAACTGATTCACAGTACCAGCACCTGGTTGCCCTGCAAATTCATGATAAAATGTTGATTGTGGCTAAAGAAAGGGATAACAGGACTCTGGAGGAGTTAAACTGAAACAAGTACATGGACAGCTCTGTGCTCTGCTGGGCTGCTTTGCTGTATCTTCGCTTCCCAGAAACTTCACCTTTATCCATTTGTGAAAAGTGACCATGAACTATAACATACAAACCTCAGGCTTTCTCAGGCTTGCCTGTTATTTCACCAATACACAAGCATGCCAAACATAACAAAATTTAAGGTCTTTAAAGCAGTGGGGTCACAGCCACATTTAGAAATCTTAAATGACATTACCCATCCAAATGGACCATCAAACAACAATATGGCATGCAGCCAAACGCCTGGAGATTCGAGTTCCACTGACACACACTCAGGCACACTGGGACACTTGGGCTTTTGTGATAATCAGAGATAGTAGCCTCAGTGTTTGAGATAGTATATAACCTCCAGCTCTGTCCATGCAGCCACGCAGTTTGCTTTATGTATAGGCCTTTGTGGTTTTTTATTCACTGCATTGACCACACAATCAATGAATGTCCAATTAAAATCTAATGCATTCCATATATAAGATTGCTTTTTTTTAACTAGGCAGAACACTTAAAAGGGTTTCTCTGTGAGAAATCTTGCCAAAAAATGCCTCAAGAACAAATTTCCCCACCTATTTAGCAAGACTTGTAGGGGACTGCTAGTGCAGACCCCTAGAAGCACAACAAACTCCTCTAAATAATTTTGATTCTCTAGAGAATAGATACACTAGCCTGGAGTCAGCTCTCTCATGTAACTTAACCTTGTTTGAAGGGTTGGAAAATGTGCTACCTCTATAGCAGAAATGTGTGCCACAGTTTAAAACCTGATTACCTAACAGTAGAAGGGGTGTTTGTGTTGTAGGCAGCATGTTTTTGTTACTGTGATATGCCTACATTACTATTTTCAGAACAATACTGGTACAAGAAATAGTACAATTACACTCCTGACTGCAGTGACATGTGCAGTTACTCCACAGACAAATGAATTACTGGCAGTGAAGTCTCACCAACACAGGCTTTTAAAGCTACACTGAACGGAAAGGAATACTCAGCAGCATAAGCAAAGGCACAAGAACAAACTCAGCCTTTCTACGTAGAATCATAGAATCAATCAGGTTGGAAGAGACCTCAAAGATCATCGAGTCCAACCCAACTTAAGACATACCATGAATTTACCACAACATTAAAAAGTTTTCACTTTTTTTCTCTGCATAGAAGGATAATCTATAAATAAAAGCATCATACAGGTATTCACACACTATTCCAGCTCAGGAGAGCAAACAGTTACCTTTCCCCTGAACAAAATGATACTTGAATAATATACAAAAAACGTACATTCCCAATTATGTGAAACAAACAGGTGCAATAAACTCAATCCTTATTCTACTGTAGCCTCAGTTTAATTGCACTATATTAAGTCCTCTTGCTGCCTTGCTTACACACCAAGAGTTTAAGGTGACTCCTTTTAGTAAGCTTCTACGAAGGAAAAGAGGAGGAAAAAACCCCTTCAGCTATTTCCGGGCTACAACTGTACATGCTGAAAAAATCCAAGCCTAGTGAAAAAGCACGTGCAACACCCAGTTAATATGCACATAAGAAGAAAACTGAAGATCAAACAAACCCAACACAAATTTAATAAGGCCAAATAATTGACAGTTAAGGTTCCCCAGGACAAATGAGCCTACCCAATCGCCACTGCCAACAGGGAGGTGCCATTCTCCTCTGCTCCCAGCACCACACTCCTTCCCCTGCTTTGATGGGCCAGCTGACCCATCCATGAGCTGATACCTCACTAAGCTACCAGAAAACTAACATGTAAAAGAAAAGTAAGCAACAAGTAGTGCAGGGAAAGTAGAAAAAACATCCCTTTGACCAGCAAGGAGCTGGGAATCAGCTCCCTCATCTCATGATCTCACCATAGGAGCACTTCATGGTAAGGCTGGAGCTGAAGTGACAGCAGGACTGGAGGGGAAGGTCACTCTCCATCAGTTACTTTGAGCAGTCTGGTATCTGTCTCAGTGCCCAGTGTGCTAACTGAACTCACCAACATGAGGGAAAATAAATTAAAAAAATATTCTGAAAGGTTCCTAAGACAAACCAGTACAAAGCACCGAGCTGTGAGGCAGAGCCAGCCCAAGGAAGGGAGCAGAGGAGAGGGCTGGGGCCGGCAGGAGGGAAGGGCACACCACCTCCTCCTCCAGGTAGAGAGAAGCTGCCAACCTCTCTCCTGAAATCATATCGTGTGTCGATTACATTCAAGTGTTCAAAACACACAGGAGAATGGCTTAAGCAAATACAGTTAAATAAACTAATGAGTCTACAAAGGCTAACTACTGAGATTCACAATAAACAGTTGGGCCTGCTCTGTATGTGGATTTTTAATTGGCAATTTATCAGGCTATTACTGACAAAACATGCTGCATCTTGCCACAAAGAGGCATGTTATTAGAAATATAACACAGCAAGCTCATGTTTGTCTTGATAGAACTGATTTCCCTCAGAACCTGCTCTTTTGCTATATGCCTCTAGGATTAACAGGGATCATTAAGCCAGTATTGAAAACAATAACATAAATCAGTTTTCATCAGGTCTAATTGTTACAAGCGGCTGTTCGGCTAGAATTCACCGCTGTGAAGTCTGGGTGGAATGATAAACCCAGAAATAGATCAGGAAATTATGCATTTTTAAAAGCACTGTCTCACTCTCAGACATGCCCAGCATCCAGAAGGAAGACTGACAGCCATTCCTTTGATCCAAGAACCATTTTTTATGCAAGCTACCATGCTCCTTGGGAAAAAAAAAATATTCAAGTACTTCAGAGGCAGCAGCAGACACCATATTAGCTATTCAGCCTTATTGTACAACACTAACACTTCACCATTTATCAGAGTATTTAGCCAGACCTAAGTTTCTGACTGTTCTAAGTGCTATTTGTCAAAGAGCAGCAGCTGCCCTGCACCAGGGCACGTGCAGCAGCTGGCACGGAGGACAGCAGCCAGGTGCCACTGAGAAGCATCTGAAGTATCACTGCCAGCTCATCCCTGCAAATTCCTGGCTACAGCACATCCTCCCCAAAGGCTTCACCACTCCTAATTACACAAGTATAGCTGACTGAAGGCAGCATCCATCATTTCCTTCAGTATATTATTTAAATTGAGTACTCATATCCTTCCACAATTTTTCACGTGCTGTTTACTCCTACATCTTCCAGTATCCTCATTCTGGAGATGTGGTTTCCCACTAGAATAAACAACTTTCAAGAGATTCAGCATTGTACCAAAACAATTTGTTTTCTTTTTGATATGCTAAGAGAATTGAAACCTGACACCTGACAGCCTCTCATCCAAAAGACGTCTAAAGAGCACAGTTTATTAATACAGCCTCACCTGCAGGACTTTCCTATCACAGAGGAAATGAGACTGATAAACAGAAGCCACACCCCAATGTATTTCAGGGCTGCAGCATGAACTATTCAGTATTTTTTATATATATATATATATAAAAATAAATGTAATGCACACATGGCTTTACCTGCAAAGCATGCCATTAACAGAATGCCTATGGCTGTAAATGGTAATTACTGGCACTACCAGCTGGCAAAATTTAAGAGTATCATCCAACTCTAAGGCATTTTTGCCATCCTCTAAATCCTTCCACATACCTTTTCAGCATTTCAACAGAACTTTAAAACGTGGATCAACTGCCTCACAGGAAAGAAGGATATTTTGTGAGGAACATAATTCCTACACCAAAGTTTTCCTGCAAGACAGGCATGTTCACCTCATAGCTGGCATGTCTCACCCACCACTGAACACTTGCATCTTTCTTAAAATTCACTATTAACTTGTTCTATCAAGTCTGCAGCACACGAAAGCTTTAATGCGATTCAAAAACAGTTTCACAACTCTGCATCACAGAATTATTTGTGCTGTGACCCACTTTAAGATTAAAATGAAAAAATCCCCTCTCTAAGAATGGTAACTTAACTCAGGGAAAAATTAAAATCACGAACAAAAAAATTCCCTCCTGTAACACACAAGAACAACGAACAAAACAATTCAATTCAATGTATTCAGAAAAAGAAGTCAAACTGGAAAGTAAATTTCTATATAAAAATGAAATTCATAATCTGAGACAGCTTTTTCCTTTCTGAAAATTTCAAAGCAATTAAGTCCCCAGGGGTTCACAGCCCTGCTTTTCTTTAGCACCAAATGCCAGCTGATTCATTAAGCAGGTTCCTCTCTTGCCATTCAATTAATTACTGATCCTTCTGCCTCTTCCAGAGCCTAGTTCTGCAGCAGACACCTGCACCACGCCAGAGAAAGAGAAGGGCAGCCAGTGCCATTAGGCTCTCCCAGCTCACTGCAGCCTCCTAGAATGACGTTACACTTTGTGACTTGTACGTTATTTCATTCATTACAGTTTAACACACAGCTACAGAGACATTAAGTAGAAACTGGTTTTAAATAACACTGCTGTTTTCAAGGGGCTTCAGCGATCCAGCATAAGCACAAAAGCTTGTTAACACTAATGCTTAGTATCCAAGATCCCAGCTCTTTCTTCATGTTCAAGAAAATCTTATGACTCAGCTTCTTTCCCTGGTGTGCTGTTTAGAGTTACCCCACCCATTCATTTCCCTAAAAAAATATGGTATACACACAAGCATGTAAATGCCTCACCCACTGCTTGGTAAATACTTTTTAAAAATAATAATAATCATGTTTCACCACAAATGGTAACTACTGTCTCTAGCACACTGTGCGTACACACAAAAAAAGAACTTACTTGAAGCTTCAAGAAAAATTGTCAGACAATGTGCCCACTTCTGGCCAGGTTGAAGGTGAAGTAATTTTCTCACAACCTGGTATTACAGTCAATCCCCTGCTGGCTCAGATGCCTGTACTGCATCATCACAAACCCCTGAATATTTGTTACATGACAAACAAATGCTGCAATTATGTATGTGCCATTCTACCCACCCGTAGAAGCACAAATGGAAAGCAAGAGTCTCCTTTCTAACTACTTCTATTCACTGGCATATATTATTGCCATTTTTTTCCAGAGGTTCTCTTCGCATCAGATTTCTGCTATACATCTGAGGGTTCATTTAGAGAGTGAAGAAGTGGCAAAAAGGGAGGTAGAAAGGACACTGCAGTTTAATCTCTGACTTATTTTGCATCATGCAACATGGTCTCAAGTTCACATGTTCCACATAGGAAAAGGACAGGAAACGCCACTGGCACCACGACATCAGCATTCAACCCTAACCAGAAAGCTGGTGCAATGGTCAGAGGGAAAACAGCTTACTTAAAACATGAGCTAGTTACGCAAGGAAGGAGGATGAGAATCCTGAGTACTAGCACAAGATAGAAAGGGAAACGCATACGCGATTTTGGGGCGTTTTGTTTTGAAGAGAAGTTGAGAACAATTAAACTGAGAGAATAGTCCTGGGAATGCTCCAGACTCAATCCTCTAAGGTGCAATTTTCTTTAGAGAATAATCTCTCAAACAAAGTTACACTCAGTAGCCATCCTCTAGTAGCACAAGTAACAAAGCTAGCAAAAAAAATTAAAATGGAAAAGTATATACCCAAACAGCTTCAATAAGAACTGTGTCATAGTATTACCTTTAAAACTAACTTTTAAGAAAATCAACAGTATCTTTCCCATGGTTCCTTTACTTCCTTTGGAGGCCATATTCTATGGCCTGCTACAAACTTCTAATGCTTAACCTAAGTTTATCATAGCACATCATAGCTCTTCATCTACTTTACCTGAAGAACAACCAGTCTTTAATAAACATGCAAAATCTTGTAATAAACGCACAAAAGAATAAGATCAGTTAGGGAATTGCAACAGTAAAGTATTATAAGTTAATGGGCTATAAACAGTGATCTCAATGTAGCTCAGGAACTAAAAACACTTAAGAACTGGGAAGACATATCAAGGAATATCCCTCTTCCCTAACTGGCCCCTGCCACAGGCAAAATAGAACAAACTACAACCATCTCTGCTTTGTCACACACTACCTGTGAAGGTTTCCCTTCCAAAATAATCCGTTTGGGAGTTCACAATTAAAGACCCTTTATGTTAGGCTACTGTACAATTCACCTCAGTCTCAAAAGCTTTACAAACTAGCTGAGATGACATAGCTTAATGTCTCTGTGTTCACTTTGTGCACTAGCTTGACAGAACTAGGACTGAAACCCAAAACCAAGAGGCCTAGCAAGCTGTGCAGCAAAGAGTTGGTCAAACTCCTGAGAGGTGACTGAGACCACAGACCTCCTCAATTCTGCCACTATTACCTCTACTGAGAGACCTCAGTGGAGTGACACAAAGATGAAAATGTAAATTATTCTGAGATCAGCTCTCATGAATCCAAGCTGATTCTTGCTACACGAAACTGAGAGAACTTGGCACATGATTCAACAATTACATATCTGCAGGGAAATTCCTTTAACTCTTGCTCAAGTTAGAGCTCCTCAGCTAGCCAGGCCCTAACATATTCCCCTTTTTTGTTTTACCCTCACTGACTGTTGTGAAGAAATTAACTCTACTTCAGCTCAAATCAATACATTCTACTTCTTATTCTATACTATTTATATCATATTGATGTCCTACATTAGGCAGCAACATGCCTTTGGTCCTCATCATTACTTCTAAGTGTCTCGAGCCACAGTATGTTACACAGACTTGGTCTCCCGGGACTTGGCCACTACCCCAGGATCCCAGTCAGGGTTTGCTATGGCTCCTTTGTCCACCCTGGGTGCACAACGAGGGGAGCAGTGCTCATCTCCCTTCTGTTGTTACTCCTTTTTCTTCCAAACAAACTCAATTCTTATTGCACAAACTGAACAAACACACATACACACACACACACTAAAACTACTTCCCTAATCCCTTTCCAAGGACACAAGTCAGAGTGCGGCTCCCAAATCCTCCTCTCCCCGGAACAGCCGATCCACCCGTGGCGGATCCCTCCACGGGCAGAGCTGGAGTCCCGCTGAGGTTCAAGGGGTGTGCCGCAGGCTGAGTTGCTCCTGAATCCTTTCTATTAGATTCAATGACCTCTGCTCCTGTATTTTTCAATTACTATATACTCAACACACAGTCACTACAACTAGTAACCAGGAGATCCCTCCCCGCAACTAAGTGATGCGATCTGACACT
>NW_008675608.1:0-1055 GCF_000695815.1 Acanthisitta chloris
GGTGCCGCCATGAACGTGGCCTACTCGGACAGTGACCTGGAGAAGTTCCTGAGCAATGCCGTGGCCGTGTCCAAGGAGCAGCCTGTCGTCATCTCCAAGTTCATCCAGGAGGCCAAGGTCCATCCAGGAGACCGCTCCGGCCTCGGGAGCCCTGTGAAAGCCCCGGCCCCCACCCTGGTGACAGGCTGTGACTGCGTTCCTCCTTGCAGGAGATCGACGTGGACGCGGTGGCCTGTGACGGGGTGGTGGTGGCCATCGCCATCTCGGAGCACGTGGAGAACGCTGGGGTACACTCGGGCGATGCCACGCTGGTGACCCCTCCCCAGGACATCACCCCCAAGACGCTGGAGCGCATCAAGGCCATTGTCCATGCCATCGGGCAGGAGCTGCAGGTCACAGGGCCCTTCAACCTGCAGCTCATCGCCAAGGTACCCCAAGGGATGGGGGCCGTGCCAGGCCACGTGGTGCTGGCAGGAGTACACCCTGTGCCCCAGCCACGCCTTGTTCCATCCCCTCTCCCCCAGGATGACCAGCTGAAAGTGATTGAGTGCAACGTCCGCGTCTCCCGCTCCTTCCCCTTCGTCTCCAAGACCCTGGGGGTGGACCTGGTGGCTCTGGCCAGCCAGGTGATGAGGACGTGGAGCCTGTGGGGCTGATGACAGGCACCGGCATCGTCGGCGTCAAGGTGAGGAAGGACCACGGGGCCAGGCTGGGATATGGGGCCGGGCAGCCCCTGAGCCCCTCCGTGCCCTCAGGTGCCCCAGTTCTCCTTCTCACGCCTGGCGGGCGCTGACGTGGTGCTGGGGGTGGAGATGACCAGCACGGGCGAGGTGGCCTGCTTCGGGGAGAACCGCTGCGAGGCGTACCTGAAGGCCATGCTCAGCACCGGCTTCAAGATCCCCAAGAAGAACATCCTGCTGACCATCGGCAGCTACAAGGTGTGCGGGGGACAGTACTGGGGGGTGGGACTCCCCTTTCAGCCTCTGACCAGCTCCTGGGTCCTTGCAGAACAAGAGTGAGCTGCTGCCCACGGTGCGGAGGCTGGAGAGCCTCGG
>NW_008675609.1:0-724 GCF_000695815.1 Acanthisitta chloris
GTGCCGCTCCGTGTCCATGTGTCCTAAGCCTAAGGCGAGCCCTAACCTAACCCTAACCCTAACCTAACCCCAACCCTAACCGTAACCTATCCCTAACCCTAACCCAAACCCTAACCCTAAACCTAACCCCAACCCTAATCATAGCCCTAACCTTAACCCTGGAGTTGAGGCCTGCAAAGTGTGTTTCTGTAAGTCAAAGTAGCATATTCTACAAGAAAAACCTTGATTTCAGCTACCAAAACTGCTGCTAGGCACTCCAAATTCTTTCCTGCAGCTTCCAACTGCTCTGATCTCTCTCTAAAACTTGATTTCATTCACCTCAACTGAAGTTGAGGCCTGCAAAGTGTGTTTCTGTACCTCAAATTAGCATCTTCTCCCCCAAAACCTGGATTTTTGCTCCCCGCACTGCTTCTGATCTATGAAAAGTGAGTTCCTGCAGCCTCAAACTGGGATGTTCTTCCAATAAACCTGAATTTCATCTCCCCAAGCTGCTCCTGCTCCCTGCAAAGTGTGTTTCTTCAGGTCAAACTAGCATCTTCCCCAACGAAAACCTGGATTTCACCTCCTGAAACTGCTGCTAGGGATGGGCCCTGCTAGCTCTGCTGTTCACAAACAGAGAAGGACTGGGGGGAGTTGTGGTGGTTGGAGGATGTTTGGGGCACAGTGACCATGAAATTATAAATTTTTCAATGCTCAGGGGATGCAAGAAGGACCATCAATAAAA
>NW_008675610.1:0-16349 GCF_000695815.1 Acanthisitta chloris
TAATGAGGACACAACCCTCATTATACCAGGGAGCTATCAGAAGTTTCCAGATGCACAGTTTCCAAACTAACAATCCCTCCCAGCCTGGTCACATGAAAAGACTTTGTATAGACAGTCAGGTGCTTTAAAGACTTCCAAGGCAAATGTTCTTCTGCCTGAAAAATAATGCCTCAAGGACAGTCAGACACCAAATCTGGGGTGCTTAGACTGACAAACTTGTATAAGATGAAATCTAGCAAAAGACGTTTCCTTGCAAAGTTATAAGATTCCCTCAGAAATGTAATGTTAATTTTGCAACACACCCCAGGATTATTGGGTGATTTAGCTTCTTCATATTTTGAAACATCTGTGAAGACTTGTTAGACATCAGCACTTCTAGAACCTCCCATGAAGAGAATCATAGAATGCCTGGGTTGCAAGGGGCCCTAAAAATCATCCGGTCAGAACTCTCCTGTCATGCATGGGCAGGAACACATTTCCCTAGGGAAAGGGCATCCACAGCTGCTCTGGGCAACCTGTGCCAGTGCATCACTACCCTCACAGGAAAGAATTTCTCCCTAATATCTAATATAACCTACTCTCTGTCAGTGTGAAGACATTGCTTCTTGTCCTGTCACTCCAGTTCCTGATGTATCAGCCTGTGTTTGTTGCTGCAATGCTTCATGTCATGGGGCTGGGGTGAGGAACAACACATACATTGGATGCAGTTTGTTTGGAGTGTTTGTGTTCGGTGTGTTTGTCTAGACTGATGTAAAAGTCCATCTAAACAAACTCTCCACTTTCAGAGGCAGAACTTTCAAATCTCTGGTTTTGAAAAAGCAAGTCTGATACATTTTTTATAACCAGTATGAACACAGTACTTTTACAACAACTGATGTGATTCTGCATCATTTCCACAAATCAAGAAATACTACATTTCCACAGTGAAATGTGGAACACTAACCCATCTGACTCTCCCCATAACCAGCAATACCAAATGCATCTGAGTAACTCAAAACCTTTCAAAGGATTTATATCCAGGAGTGAAATTTTACTCTTTGATTGTGTCTACTTTTCTTTCTCTTCTTTTTTTCCCCTATTTTTTGACACCTACCACAGCTTATGAGTTTATTACACGCACAAATCTCCCAAATTCAGACATTTTAAGATCCACATCACAGTATGAAGTCAATGAAGGTCACAGGTCCTCACAAACTCTTAGAAATTGTGAGTGAATTAAAGCGTGGGAATCCAGTCCTCCAGACAAAATCAAAGAGGTTTTTTTACAGGGTGGATCTTCATTTAGTCACTGGTTTTAATGTTTTTCCTTCTTTATCCCATTAAACCAATAAAACAAGAGGCAACAGCAAAAACTGGTGCACAGGAAGTTCCACCTGAATACGAAGTAGAACTTCTTTCCTATGCAGTCACTGAGCATGAACAGATTGCCCAGAGAGGTCATGGATTCTCCCTCACTGGAGATATTCCAGAATCATCGGGATGCAGTCCTGAGCCGTGTGCTCTGGGATGGCCCTGCTGGAACAGGGAAGTGGGACAAGATGACCTATTGTGGTCCCTTCCAACCCAACTGATCCTGTGATTCTGTAATTACCTAAATTTCTCCAAAGCCCATGACAGTGTACCTCATGAGCAGACAGGCATAACTAGCAATACATTACCTACATTCCTCATCAAAAGTCCTATAAAATGATAGACTCTCCCAAGAAAGATAGCTGAATTTTCTCAGGCATGGAGATGTGAAAATTGGCTGGATTTTGCCTGATTTCAGTTCCACTCAAATGTTTTTAATTTTGTTTATCAAGATCCAACATGCCTTTAGAAAGCAAGTTTGTTGTTATTACAGAACTGAATTACTTAAGATGTCAGGCTGGAGATTCTTCACCTCACAGTCTGCCTGGTGTGGTTTCCTTACTGGGTGACATGAGGAAACAATTCAGTCACTGCATAGCCCATTCATCATACCCTCACAACCCTTGTTTTGTAGATGCCACATCACTTCTTCATTTTGAATAAGGTAATTAATTTTTACATCTCATTTATTTTAATGCTTAATCATAGGCCTCTTTTCACACCTCACGAGTGCATGCAGAAAATAAGCAGTTGCATTAGCCACTTCAGTATTGACAAAACTAACTGGACCACAGTAGGCAAATCTGCAATCTCCAGTTCTGAAATAACTGGAAATTTTCAGGGAAATGATCAACACTGAGCATTTTAATTTCTAAACATAGCTTCATACTTCTATAATAATCTGTATTGCAACACTGGAAGCGTATAGTGAAATTGAGGTACTGTCCAGACAGAATTAAAACAATCCAAGTCCCAAACACACCCACAACACAAACTTCCTCTCCTAGCTTGAAGGGATTTTCAGAAACATCTCTGAGAGATGGCAAGAGGTCCAAGTGCTGAAAATGCAGAATAAAATTTTACATGCATGTATTAATTAGTAGAAGGTTACAGTGGGACATTTAAGTAGAAAACCACATTAATAATATGACTAGAGGGGAAATCATTTAGCTGTAGGTTGCAATGGTGATGAATAGAGGTTGCCATGAACTTGAAAATATTATCTGAAATTACAATGATGTCTCAAAGGTCAATGCTAGCTTTGCTCATTTAGGAAAAAGCTAATTATATTTACATCATAAACCACTGGAGTCATATAGCAATAAAGAAAAGGGTTTAGAATTGAATTCATAAATGTATTGATCAGTTGTCAGTTCTATAGAGTTAGTTGATCAGAAACCTAAGACAACTGAAGTAAAACTGCTTGCAGAACCTCTTGCCCCTTTGCTGCATTAAGAGTTTTTCCGAGAAATCAAAAGCTGTGAGTTGAGGTTACCAAACAGTCTGCTCCAGATGAGAAAAAGCTACTTACCATTGCTACCAAATTTGCAATCACACTGTATCAACTGGGTCACTTGCTAATATTTACTCCATAACCTACACTTCAGTCAATTACAGAGGACATGCAGGCAAGCAGAGCTCCGCCAAGTAACAGACAGTTGTGTCCAGCTGTGAGATGTTTGCACAAAGTTTGTGTATTTAAACAGCCATTCTGAAAGTTTCCCAAAATTATGGATCCCAAAGTTGCATATTTGGAAAGACACAATTAATTTATTTTGGGGAGATAATGACAATATTCACAGAATCACAGAACAATCAACATTGGAAGGGACCCTTGAGGATCATCTAGTCCAGTTCTGGGCCTGCACAGGACATTCCAAACAATCCCACCCTGTGCCTGAGAGCATTGTCCAAACACTCCTTGAGCTCTATCAGGCTTGGAGCTGTGACCACTGCCCTGGGGAGTTGTTCCAGTGCCCAAACACCTCTGGGGAAATATCCAGCCTAAACTTCCCCGACACACCTTCAGACCATTCCCTCGGGTGTTGTCACTGGCTGCCAGAAAGGAGGTCGGTGCTGTCCCTTCACTTCCTTTTGTGAGCTAGTTGTATACAGCTTTGAGGTCTTCCCTCAGTCTCCTCTTCTCCAGGCTGAACAGACCAAGTGACCTCCACTGCTCCTTATATAACTTCCCCTCATGGCCCTTCACCATCTTTGTTGCCTCCGTTGGACACTCTTTAATAACTTGGTATCTTTTTTGTACTGTGGTGCCCCAAACTGCACACAGTAGTCAAGGTGAGGCTGCCCCAGCACAGAGCACAGCAGGACAATCACCTCCCTCTGGCAATGCCTTGCCTGATACACTCGAGGTCATGATGTCCCTCCTGGCTGCCATGACACACTGATGACTCATATTCAACTTGCTATTGATCAGGACTCCCAGGTCCCTTTCCAGCACTACTTTCCATCCTCATTCTCTGGTCTGTAGGTACTGCCAGGGTTGCCTGTCCCAGAGGCAGAATGCTGCACCTGCCCTTGTTAAACTTCACATGGTTGGCGACTGCCCAACTCGTTTGTCTAGGTTACATTTGCCTAATTGTCTATAATGCATTGCCTACTATGAGAACCAGAAGTCCACACCATACTCTTTCCAACAGAGAACAGCCTGAGCTGCCAGATAAAGCTGTCATGAAAGACAGCCCTGCAGTCAACAAGAATTTCTTTTTCACTTTTCATTATTTTCAGTTTCTCCTTGGTATTTCCTTTTCCATCACATATATATCAATATGTAATAATGACACTGTTAATATTATAGTGAATAGCATGCTGACCACAGTGATGAATTAGAAAAATACATATTCAGGATGCTCAAAACCAGTGTGAATGAACTGGTTGCAGTGTTCTTTGAATGTCACTTTTTGTGCTTTCAGGGCATTAAGTTATTTAGTAGCTGAGTTTTTCTGCAATCTAATTCAAATAGGAATGTTAATGTTTTTCAAGATACTTTCCAACCAGAAAGGAAGTGAAGCTTCTCTAGATGTGATACCTATATTCATGTAGTACATGATAGTAACATAAGAAAATAAGGTTTCTGTTATTCTGACTTTCTGACTTATTACTTGAAAGTTGCATTATTTTACACTAAGTTGAAAAAAATCAGAAAAAAAAAGTCAGAAAAAAAGTCAGAGGAAAACAAAGTCAGAGAAAACAGAGAAAAAAAAAACAGAGAACAAAAAGTCCAAAACAAGAAAAAAGGTCAGAATTTTTAGTGCTGTCTAGGATGAAAAATATCAAGTTAAGTCTTAACAATTCTCTGCAAGGAATCAACTTTACTCTGAAACTCATCTTTGTACTATTTTGTTTGTATTAGCTTGGCACAAGAAACAGACGAGCACTACTAAGCAAAGTTAGGACCACTGTCAATAAGAAACAGAAAGGAGATCTCATGCCAAATGAACTGGATTATCTCAATGACTGGAGTTACTGACTGGGAATCAAAGCCATAAGTGTAAAAGTCAAGATGATTCAGCTGGTAACTAAGAAGAGAAATCCAGTGCTATACCACAGAGCTCATCAATCAGAAATGACTGCAGAGAACAGAGACATGGATGCACTGAGAGCCATCCCTGCAATATGCCCTTATTGCCACAAACTGCATTTGCAGAAGTCAAACACAATGCCATCATGCTAAAAGCAGTGTATATTCACTAGAGTTATTAGAACTAATCCTATGGAAAAGTGTACTGCCAAATCATTTCAAACAGATGATGGCAAATGGAGTATGACCTTGATTTGGGCCTGCATCAACACGGATGTTAAAGGGAAATGACTGACTGATAAGTATGTGCACATCATGTCAGGGTTCTGTCTGTCAAAGATGATGTTTTGTAAATATTGGCTTAGGTAGCTCCTTTTCTTGTTATTGTTATTGCCAGGACAGATAATAAAACTGGCTAGCAGGCCTCTCTGAGCTATTTCCTGGGAGAGCCCTCACATTTCCTGTTCTTGTCTCTTCCCCTGGGCCAGCCCTGACAACCAGCTCAGAGAGATCTACCCCACCTAGAGCAACAGGTGAAGGTGTCTGGTCCAAGACTCCATGGGAGCATCTACAGAGGATACTGTAAAACCTCTGGTATGACACAAGCATGGACTTGACATACTGTAGGGGAGAGAGGAAGAAAAGGAAGGAACAAGAGAAAGGACTGAAAGAACTGTTTTCCTTAGAGTTCAATGCAAATTGGGTTTCAAGGATTTAAACTGGAAATTAGCAGAGTTTTCTACCATTAGAGCTATCAAAGTCTGGAACACATTTTAGAACTGAATTTCAGATGAGAAATCATAAGGACAAAATAACCTAACTTTTAAAAATGCATCTTCCTAAATTTAAGAAAGGAATATTTCCAATGGTGAGTGACTGATGACACCAGACCTAATGATCTTTTCAGATGAATGTTTGATAGAATTGGGATTGTTCAGCCTGGAGAAGAGAAGATTTGAGGGTGTCCTACTTGTGGCTTCCCAATACCTGAACGGAGCCTTCCAGAAAGATGGAGAGAGTCTATTCCCAAGGGCGTAGAGTGCCAGGACAAGGGGGAATGGCTTCACGCAGACAGGGAGTAGGGTCATATTAGAGATTAGGAAGAAATTGTTTCCTGTGAGGGTGATGAGGCACTGGCACAGGTTGCCCAGAGAAGCTGTGGCTGCTCCATCCCTGGAAGTGTTCCAGGCCAGGCTGGCTGGAGGTCTGAGCAACCTGAGCTACTGGAAGGTGTCCCTGGCCATGGCAGAGGGTGGAACAAGATGATCTTCAAGGTCCTTCCAACCCAAACTGTTCTATGGTTCTATGATTGTTTCAATGGCAATAATCCCACTTTTCAGCTTCGACAACTATTTCCATACATCAGTACAGAACTTCAACATGTTGATCTTTACTCTCATTTTCTCAACTAAAATTATATTCAGGAAGTGCACTGGAAAATCATTGTGTCAAGCTTTTACCAAAATTTGTGTTCTACTGTGAAAGAAGGACGTAGAAGCAAACATAAAATGGTTGCATTTTCTGTAGAAGGTGGGTCAAAATCATATGCAGCCCAGAGGTAGTTAATTATAAAAAGGCAATTTATATCTAAAGCATCCTGCATGCATAGCTAGACATCAAAGATTTATTAGCAGTTGATATGTACTTTACACAATTAAAAAGAGATAAACAGGTCCTACCTTTATACTTAGGAACTATTAGAAGTTGTAACAACAGCTGCTGCAAATTAATCCACCATAATCCATCTACATTCTGCCGTTAGTTACACAACAAAATCAGAGCTTCTTGAAAACTAAACATAAAGATGTGTGAAATTGTTCTAATTACATACTTAACTTCTGAAAAATGAGACTATCCCATTTGTCACAATTCAGAACTCCCAGAAAATTAAAAGATAAATTAAAGGCTCTTACCTTGATCCTGTTTGCTTTTCACTATAATATATACATCTAATGAGACCTTACCTTAAATTAAAATACTTTGCCTTAACATTCTTGTAACCAGGAAATTTATTTTCTCTCTTCACCTAATATACCAAGAATTTATCCTCAATGGAAAAAAATGTAATAAATTACAGAAAAGTAGTAGATTACAAGGAAAAAAATCACAGTGAAATACTCAAGAACTTTATTTCACTTAATACTTAAACTTCAGGAGCTTTTTCATATGTATTTTCATTGCCACACTCTTTATGAAACCTGACTGGGAAGACAGACGTGTGAAAGAAATCAGAGAGGATTTAGGAATGTTCCAGGCCGGCTGGAGGTCTGAGCAACCTGAGCTACTGGAAGGTGTCCCTGGCCATGGCAGAGGGTGGAACAAGATGATCTTCAAGGTCCTTCCAACCCAAACTGTTCTATGGTTCTATGATTGTTTCAATGGCAATAATCCCACTTTTCAGCTTCGACAACTATTTCCATACATCAGTACAGAACTTCAACATGTTGATCTTTACTCTCATTTAGGTCTGAGCAACCTGAGCTACTGGAAGGTGTCCCTGGCCATGGCAGAGGGTGGAACAAGATGATCTTCAAGGTCCTTCCAACCCAAACTGTTCTATGGTTCTATGATTGTTTCAATGGCAATAATCCCACTTTTCAGCTTCGACAACTATTTCCATACATCAGTACAGAACTTCAACATGTTGATCTTTACTCTCATTTTCTCAACTAAAATTATATTCAGGAAGTGCACTGGAAAATCATTGTGTCAAGCTTTTACCAAAATTTGTGTTCTACTGTGAAAGAAGGACGTAGAAGCAAACATAAAATGGTTGCATTTTCTGTAGAAGGTGGGTCAAAATCATATGCAGCCCAGAGGTAGTTAATTATAAAAAGGCAATTTATATCTAAAGCATCCTGCATGCATAGCTAGACATCAAAGATTTATTAGCAGTTGATATGTACTTTACACAATTAAAAAGAGATAAACAGGTCCTACCTTTATACTTAGGAACTATTAGAAGTTGTAACAACAGCTGCTGCAAATTAATCCACCATAATCCATCTACATTCTGCCGTTAGTTACACAACAAAATCAGAGCTTCTTGAAAACTAAACATAAAGATGTGTGAAATTGTTCTAATTACATACTTAACTTCTGAAAAATGAGACTATCCCATTTGTCACAATTCAGAACTCCCAGAAAATTAAAAGATAAATTAAAGGCTCTTACCTTGATCCTGTTTGCTTTTCACTATAATATATACATCTAATGAGACCTTACCTTAAATTAAAATACTTTGCCTTAACATTCTTGTAACCAGGAAATTTATTTTCTCTCTTCACCTAATATACCAAGAATTTATCCTCAATGGAAAAAAATGTAATAAATTACAGAAAAGTAGTAGATTACAAGGAAAAAAATCACAGTGAAATACTCAAGAACTTTATTTCACTTAATACTTAAACTTCAGGAGCTTTTTCATATGTATTTTCATTGCCACACTCTTTATGAAACCTGACTGGGAAGACAGACGTGTGAAAGAAATCAGAGAGGATTTAGGAATACTGAAAACCAAGAAGAATTACAAAGAAAAAGAAAAGCTGCTTGGAACATTGTAAAATGACCTGTCAGCAGTGACATTCTGCTGTGAAATGATGGCATCTTAATATCTTCATCTAAGGGACCTTGATTTGAAATATTTATAAACCACACAAAATGGGACCCCTGGTAACAATGAGAACTGTCAAGTACTGAAAATAGTGAGTATTGCCATGCAATTTTTTTCCATCAAGATTAAATCCCTTATTTCAGAGCTGAGCAAGAAGTATCACCTATAATGCAGAGTTATTTATTTTTTCCTTCCAAAGCATGAGAACAATGCTATTACTTCTAGTCATATGCTATGCCAAGTCACATCACTGGCTATGTCCCTCTCCACCAACTGGCAAGCATACAAAACCCCATGCTTTTCCTCCTACTCTCAATAAACTACAGGCCCATTGCCTCAAATTAAGCCATTTTACCTTCCTAGTCTGAGTTTTTAGTTCTATTTACATTATGAAATGATGCAAAATGCTACTATAACTTTTCTCAGTAAATACAAATCTAAAACAGTGCTCCAAATCCCCTAATCTTGCATTAATATTGTTTGTTGCAAAACAACTAAGCATCATAAGATTCAAGATTAATATTACATATACTATAATGCAATTTCTAGTTATACACCACAGTATCTTCTATAAAAATGGGACTCTATTAGATGACAAACTACTCATCAGTGGCTCAATGATTACATGTGTTTGTGCACATTTGGGGATGAATCTACAGCTCCTGAATTCAGAATTAAGTGTATGGAAAGCCAGTTAAGTTCTTTCAGGCCTCCTGCAAAAATGTCCTAAAACCTTTAGTTGATACCATACCACAGTGCACTTCAGATCAAAGTTGGAAAGAGCTCTGGTACAGATTAAGAGAGTCACTTTTTTCACTTTGTCAGAGCAAAAACTCCTTTGTTTCAGCTTCTCATTTTTCATTAAATCAGTGGGAGTTCATGGAAACTATCAGTGCTCTTCCTGTAATCAGAAAGAATTAAGTTTAAAGGTTCCTATTTCTGTTAATCATTTGCATTAATCTATCCAGGTGGGTGTGTTCGTGCTTGTTTGTTGGTGGGTTCCCCCATTCATATGAAAGGAGAAAAAAACTCCAACATTTGTTTAAAAGAAAATTTAAAATATCCTAAATTAGAAGAACCTAAGGGTGCAACTTAAAATTTCATCTTTGTCAAGATAAACCAAAACTCACCAGTTGCACTGATCCTCTCACAACTAACTCATCCATGTATGAGATATATATGTGCGTGTATATATGAATACACATGTACATTTTTTGCAGTGCTGGGTTAGCAGCTGGACTGATGACCCCAGAGGTTTTGTCCAGCCTAAACAATTCCATGATATATGTGTGTGTACATGGTTTAGTGGCAAAACTGCATAGCAAAAGAGAAAACCAACATCTGCATTTATGAGAGAGTATATTCAGCTGAAACTAAAAACCACAATACTTTTATTTAGTGCCACACTATTTTTAATCATCTTTTCTTATTATTTAATCATTCATAAATGAGAGCAAAAGCTTAAGTAGCAATTAGTATTGAGGAGCCATCAAAATCCGTTGTTACAGGATTGAGACATTCAAAGTCAGCAGTCATTATCTCAGACAATTTCCCAGTGGTCGACAAAAAAATGCCTCTTAAATATATAAATGAGACAGAAGAGTCAGAATACTGGAAGCCAAAAATACAGCCACCAGCTTTTGAGTCATTTTCCAAGAGTTCAATCAATTAAGGTTGAAGCCCAGTGCATGGTCTTACCACCTCAGCACACAGCAACAAGCACAGGCAAATAAAATACAAATAAAAGTACATATACTGTTACAATTTAGAAATTAATGAACACACCCCTCCCATTTCCCTAGTGCTTCTCTTATTAATTAATTCACCATTTATATCAGCTCATGTCCCCTGATAATGGACACAGAATGAGGACTAGAAGCCCAAGTTCTGCTGTATCTGACATTGGCAAGACATTTCAATGCTGAAGTACTGAAGTTTAAAGTAAAACTGAGAATGACCAATGTGCTCAACTCTTTTTGAGACAGAAATCAAAGAAGGAAGCAATCTTGAATACTAAAGTACCTTTAGGAGAGCTATAGCTCCTTTTAGTAGATCCTATCATGGTTATTAACAACTTCTGTTTTGAACTGGTGTATAAAACACTTCCAGCTAGTGGTAAACACTATTGGGAAAAATCTACCCCATTTCAGAGAGGAATAAAGCCAGACAAGTATATAGATATCTATATAACAATGTTTCATAAAACCTTTTTATTTGTTCAATTAATATCTACTCCGTTACTTTTATCCAAGAAGGATAAAAATATTTAATGATATTGACTATCACTGTTCTAGGCCATGTTAATAAAAACAAATCAGTTGAGGGATGCTTCACTAAACAGTATTAAATATAATGGCTTTATGCAGTGAAATCACCATCTAGGAACTGTGATAAGGTTGCCCAGCAGCACCAGCTGTATGCGACTGCAGGTAATTCAACTCCAGCATGTTGTTAGGACACAGCAAAGTCAAATAACTTATTTAAAGCAGCATAAGAGATTGCAAGCCCAATTTTTCAAAACATTCAGTTTACAGAAATGTTGTAAAACCTTTTACTGTCCCTGCCCTAGGAGATAAAACAACATAGATATGCCCAAGTAAAAATGCTTGAGCTGACATCTGGTGCTGTTTGAGCAATGTACAAGCTGCTAACAACAACTGCAAATTGTGAAAACAGAAAACAAATAAGATGTAGAGATAAGACCTGATCATATTTAGTATCAAGAGATAGACTTGAGATACTAATCACACACAAAGTGGATCCAAGTAGTGCCTGAGAAAATTATCATAAAAAACCAGGAAGCAACAAAACCCAAACCAGTCACCCAACCAACTAAATACCAAAATCCAGACTCTCAACATGCCAAGGCTGAGCAAACCAATAATCAAAGGATCATTCCTTCTCATGCATGTAGCCTCCAGTTCACAAAGACAGCAAGTAAAGTTGATCATTTCCAATCACACAGAAGTTGGAGGTGTCCATTCAATTGCTTAGGAAAAAGGTTAAAGCTAGTTACATAAACCCCTTACATCCAGTTATAAGAGAACACCCCAGAGTCCACTTTGGTCCATAGTAAATGTGGACCAATAAAGAAAAAACTAATAGAATGTGAGAGTCACTGAATACAAGTCTGTCTTGCCCTAGAAGAACTGGACAATAATAGAAGTTTTACACTTCTTCATCAGTGTTGGGTACTTTGTTGCAGCTCCTATGATTGCTTCTGTCAACATTATACAAAATATTAATTCATGTACATACATCTAAATTAAGCAAATTTACATCTTAAGAATTTTATGATCGCAAGAGGAACGGCAAAATCACATCTGCTCCTTTAAGAGGCACTTTATACTGAGTTTAATCTTCTTGCACTGTCTTTTTCTTTTCCAATTTAATTTCTACATTGAGACATGCAATGGTTCTGTAACAAACATGACTGGCTGCCTTTATGAGATTATATGAATTGTCATAAAGAATGCTTTCTACTTGAATTAATGTGACAGGTATGTAACAGATTCTGTAAAAATAAAGTCACAATATGCCATAATATTTCACAATGCTCTAAAGCTGACAAGCAGTACTCTAATTACTGCTTACATGGAAATCCTAAATACCATTTTCATATATTTACTTTGCTAAGCAATCTATTATTTTGCTGCATCCTATGCTGAAAATGCAATTGCAATGAAAAAGCAAAAATGTGATAGATTTATCTTTCATCCTTATCAGAAAGACATCAGAGCTGACATGATAAATTAAACAGCTGAAACACATGGAACTCCAGACTTACAAACAATACCAAGTGTACAAAGAAGTATTTGCGTTTATTTCTGTATTTTATTCATATTGGCTAAAAGTCTTTACCTGCAGTGCTGCTTAGATTTCTAGAAGTTATTCACTCTTGTTGCTTATGCAGGTATAGAATCATAGAATGGTTTGAGTTGGAAGGGACCTTAAAGATGATCTAGTTCCAACCCCTCTGCCATGGGCAGGACACCTTTTCACTAGTCACTGTAAAGTGAAAGGGAGTCCTTTGCAGAAAGTCCTTTTCGAGGACCAGAGACATTGGTCTTTCCAAGGTACTGTTTTCATTAGAAAGGGGAAGAGTCTCCTCTTCAAGGAAGTCTTGACAGAGCTTCAAGTGATAGAGAGGTCTTCTACCTATGCATGTACTTAGGCTACCAGTAATTTCAATAGAAATTCAACAGAATAGAATCCTTCTTCAAAAAAATATCAATTTATCAAAATTAAAAGCATTACCATGATTTATTCCTATTGCTAAAAACCTCTCTATTGAAAGAGAAATTTCTGATAAGCGCTAGGGCAGGGACAGTGGAGCAGGGATTCTAACTTAGCATGGTTTGCTAAATTCCTTGAAAAATGGAAACCAGCAGTACTGTTTTTCAAGGCCCTCTGCCCCTATTAACCACAGATCCTTAGCATCACACTTCTGGAGACACTGCTTCAGGGCAGGAACACCCAAGAACACACTGGCCTACTTTCATCTTCCAGGAATACATAGAGAAATTTATTACTCGACACTTGGGTGTACTAGTTAATCACAGCCTATCACGTGTTTCAAAGCTAAACAAGGGAGCAGCAGCAACTTCTGTTCAGGGTGTGATTTGCATATTTAAATTTTGTGTCTAAACATTTCTTAATCTGTATGTTTTGCTCCATCTCTTGAAGTGGCTGTTATAGACCTTACTTATCTTTGATACATTACAGACAACTTGCTCTTAGTTTGTCAACTAACTCAACTCTCACTCTGAGTTTTATCCAGCCTCCTCTACTGCTTTGTCAGGGTTAGAGCCATTCCTTCAGGTTTCCAGAGGTTTTTTTCCAGCCTCTACAATTCTGGTTAAGGACTGTGCTCACCATTGATTCCAGTTCCAGTTCTCTGCACAAGTACAGTATTATGACTTATAAATTAAGAACAAAAAACAGAGAAATCACACCCTAGTGATGAATAAATACTATATAATCTTTCAGTGAGCTTCCAGGATCATAACTTTCTGATTAAGCAGCTATTTTCAGCAAGTGCATAGCATGTTTCTTTCCATCCCTTAAAACAAATGAACATTAATATGGTTTTCTACTCCTTAAGAACATGGACTTTTGTTTTTTTCCATTTAAAAGCATTATTCCAGCTGCAAGCTGTTCACAGTGCAGACTATCACTTGCATGCATACAGCTGAGTCTCAAGGCTTATCTGTGAAATGTCTCTCAAATAATCAGTTGAAGTATTTTGAGACAACAAGGTTTCTTGAAATATTTATTCAGAAATTTTTAGATGGGTATGAAACCAGTGTTAATATAGCAAAACCACTTATTTTGCTGAAATGAAACTCCAAGGGCTGACAAAAACACCCCAAAAATGTAAGAAAAGGAGATACTTTCTTTCAAAGCAAAAAATCAACTTCAATTAAAAAATTATAACATTTACTTGACTTTTACACTTTTTAAAAGCTTAGCAACCTGAAGCATAAAGAACTCCCACTGAATAGGTCTCCTTTGTAAAAGTTACTAATTTAGAGCTAAGCATTTACTGTAGCATTTATACCTCTCTCTAAAGAAGTAGTTATTGGTGAAATTGGTAATAATGTTTTCACTTCAAACCACAGAACTAACTCTTTTTTTTGTTTAATTAAAGCAGTTACTTTTAGTATGCTCAAGAGCAGACACCAAACTCTCAAATGTTTGATTCTGTGAAGCAAATAATAGCTATATAGGCCTAACCACAGATTTAATTAGGCTCATGAAACGGCCCCAAAGGAAGCACAGTGGTCTACTGTGACAAACCACAGCCCAAGAAAATCCACAGAAGGGTTTAACCAAGTGCAAATTAACCAGCTAAAAGGAGCAAACCTAAGGATAACTTTCGGGGATGCGCAGCTAGCAGCTAAATAAAGTTGGTTGGTTGGTTGGTTTTAAATCTTCAAATGCATATAAGCATGTAGCTACTGCATTCAAAAAATGAGATCCAACTGCAATTTTATGCTTCCTCTCCTAGGCAGGATGGTACAGATCAAGAATGCTACAAAAATGGTTGTTTTCCTTCACCTACAGAAAGAAGTTTTGCTGGTTTTCTTGTCTGGTGTTTGGTGGGTTTTGATGGGGTTTCTTTTCCTTGCTCCTTTTTTTCAACCAGGGAGAGATCAAATTTAACCAGACATTTTATGGGATCTCACAGGGCTTGGCTCAAGCAGGAGCCCTTCGCTTGTTACTTAAATGCCTCATTATTCACTCAGTCTGATTCTATTCAAATCCCTGGAAGTTAATATTCCACTTTGCAGTTTATCACCTACTATCAGAGCTCCAGTACCTCATTATGGCTTCCAGTGTATCTTTACCTGTAAGTCTCAGGGTACAAAGCAGCACTTCCTCTCTCACTCCCTCCAGGCTGCCTTTAATTCTGAATACACAGAAACCCAATCCACCTTTCCAATCACTGAAAATAGTTTTCAAAGTAGAAGTTGTGGGTTTTTTCCCCCTCTGCATACTTTAGAACACCTTTTTTTTTTTTTTTTTGGCTCATATAAGGCGTTCCTTTTCTTTGAGATGTCTAAGTCTCTGTGCACCTGAGCTTTTAGCACTTGGTGAAAGTCTTTCTCAACCTTTTACCCTCCTGTCCCAAGCACAGGAAGCACTCATGCAAGCACAAAGCCTGGCAGCAAATTGGTAGAAAAAGAAAGAAGTTGCAGCTCTGCAATAATCATCATTGGGATTTTCTTTGGCTACTGCCAGCTTGTGGAGGCAAGCACAAAAATATTCAGGCCAGACACAAGAAGCAAAGGATATGTGTGCAATGGTGAGACCTGGGATTCCTCTCACAAGGATTTATTGTATACCTGTATGCTTCAGCTCTCCTTTTTATGATTAAGTGAGCAACATAAAACTTTACCTTACAAAACAAATGCAGTAAAAGAATCAGATCTGTGACACACAGGAAGGGATTTTACTGACTTGCAGAGACAGGCACCTGCCAACACAGGCTGAGATTTACTGGGAAAAAAATGCATCAATGCTCCTATGGAACAGTGCTAAGAAGTTGACTATTCTATCCTTTCACTATCTAGTAAATAAAACTGTTGCTTTGCCTATTCCATATGTAACAGTGTACCTCATTTCACACAGCCATTAAAGTTGGAAAAGACCTCCACGAACACCAAGTCCAACCTGTGACACACCAGCACCTTGTCAGCTTAAACCAGAGCACTAAACGCCATGTCCAGTCATTTCTTGAATACCTCCAGGAATGGAGACTTCACCACCTCCCTGGACAGACCCTTCCAGTGCCTGACAACCCTTTCCATGAAGAAATTCTTCCTGATGTCCAACCTGAACTACCCCTGGCACAGCTTGAGGCCATTTCCTCTCATCCTGTCACTTGTTACCTGGCTCCAATCTCCTGTCAGGAAAATGTAGAGAGCAAGAAGGTCCCCCCAAACCTCCTTTTCTCCAGGCTGAGCCCCCCCAGCTCCCTCAGCCACTCCGTATATGACTGACTCTCCAGCCCCTTCCCCATTGCCTTAACCTAATTGTAGGTAGTGAACTGGATTGAAATGCACAGCCACATCCCACACACTTTCCACTCTGAATGCAGTTTTGAGTTAACTTTTAAGTGTGGTTGTGCACTAGATCATGGACTACAGTGTCCTACTCAGTTTAGCTCAGTGAATTTGACTGATTCTGAGTGCATCTCTGCATGAAGCACAGAGAACAGCAATCCTTTCAGTAGTTAATTAAGCAACTTGTACCTTTCTGATCAGGTAGCTGTGATTTTAGTTCTCAAAGTCCTTCTTTGGTCCCAGGTTTGTTAACCAAAAGAAAAGATCATTATATCCTGCT
>NW_008675610.1:16376-32644 GCF_000695815.1 Acanthisitta chloris
TGCAAATGAAGACTTCAAATAGTGCAAACATATCTATTAAACATGAACAAAGCTAGCAAGATGCTGGAAGGTGAGAGAAGGTGGCCTTTCATTAATATTAGATAAATGAAAAAATGTGTTTCCTACTTACTGCTGTCATAATTGATAGCAATTCCACATGGGAAATTAACTTCATAGACCCTTTTCAACCCCTTAGTTTTTTTATTTTTTAAACCAAGGGAAGGCATTTTAAAGAGAAAGATTAAAAACCTCATGTTTGGTATATTTAAGACATTGATTGGCACAAACAGACATAAACAATGAGCTGAATCACTAGGTTGTATTTGGTCTGGTTTTTTCAAATACGAGTAAGACTCATAGCTATTTTTGCCTAGTTGTTCTTTATGGCTTTTGGGCAATGAATGCAACAGAATATGAGTGGCAGAACCAGCAGCTGTGATTCTACCAGATGCTGCAAGGGAAAAAAGAAACAAAACCAAAAAACATTTCTAGATATGCTTTTAAACTTCATATTTCATCTAAATGATCACAGGCCACACATCTATTTGAATTACTCAGGTGAGAGCCAGGGCTCTCAGCAAGCTTGATGCAACTCTCACCAACAACTTGTAAGAATTACGGAGTTGTCAAAAAGTATCATTAGAGGTTTAGTGATTATTTTCTTTCAATAAGTCACACCAAATTAGAATCTAATGCTTGCTTGCTTTCATGGGTTTTAGTTTTCTGCAGGTGAAAGCCACAAATGAACAATCTGACTGTGCTTGTCATTAATTTTTAATTTGTTTTGAAACATTTTCTAAATATCTTCATAGAATTCAAAATTAATTTTAGAGATGGTACAGCACATACCTGTTCATAGCACAGAGATGGAAATCTAAATGTCAAATCCCAGAGATTAGCGTGTACAGGTAGTACCACTGCCAGTACAGTGGTAGTGGAGTAAGTTTCTGAAGTCCACCATGAAGAAATCCCTACGGCCCTTCAGGATTAACATATAACAAAGATCTTATTGCTAAAAGTAGTTAAAGATTTAGTCTTCTACTTGCAAACCACACATCATCCCCTAAAATGAAACCGACTGAAACCAAAATTACCACTGGTTTGGCATTACTGGTTAGCTGAAGTCTAAGTTAGGCCAATATCTAGGCATGAGTACACTGCCTTTCTCATAGTGCAGATATTGAAACTTCCCATTTGGGAGAACCTGCCTTCACTGAGAACACACTTATACTTCCCCCAGGACCTGGTGCCTGCTGTAAGCACAAAGCATCCCAGAGATGTAAAGTCAGCAACACCACTTTGTACAGGGTTACTATTTTGCATATACAGCATGCCTTCCATGTCAAGACATCAAATGGTCACATTTGCCCCTAGTTTCTGCCTGGTTACATTCAGGAGGGAACGGAAGGAGATTCTGCTCTGCAGCTCCACATACCGAGAAAAAAGTAAAGTCTCTACCCCTCCTGGATCACATGTGTGAAGTCTGTGACTGCACGTGTGTGAGGCAACAGCACTGCATGTTCATTAGTGCATCTAAATTTAGAGGTAAAACTTATTCCTACTGAACAGCATTCTAATTGGTGTCTCTGTCTACAGGCACCTGTGCTACTGCTCAGAAAGCTGAATTTATGACATAGTTTATCATGTTTTACCACACATTCAGCATTGTTTTGCAATCTAGTAATTCCCTATTGCCCCCAGTAAACTTGGGACAAAATAAGTTTTGAGGACTGTATGATTATTTTCACATTAAGATGATCTTGTCTTCTTGGTTCTTACCTGTGTTAAGATTATTTTCATTTATTCTGTTCTCAAAGAGTACTGATCATGACAGATTGTTATCATGTTTTACCACACATTCAGCATTGTTTTGCAATCTAGTAATTCCCTATTGCCCCCAGTAAACTTGGGACAAAATAAGTTTTGAGGACTGTATGATTATTTTCACATTAAGATGATCTTGTCTTCTTGGTTCTTACCTGTGTTAAGATTATTTTCATTTATTCTGTTCTCAAAGAGTACTGATCATGACAGATTGGAGAACACTATTTCCAGAAAGCACTCTGCAAGTATATAAGGATAGCAAGCTCTTGGTTTCCCTGGTTACCTTGAATTTACATGCTACTGAATTAAGAACAAAAAAAGGCCTGTTAGAATCCTTATTGGTTCCACCTAGAAAGACATTTTTAGACAATGTTAACCTCTACTCACTAAAACGAACAAAAAAGCAGTACATTGTCAGTATAAAATATAGAAACTGAATTAAGAAAGGAGAATCAGCCATACTCAGGAGAACTCTGGAGCTGATGTTAGGATGACATAACCAGGGTAGAAATGCATGGATTATGTGCATGGCATTAGACCTACCCAATGATCCTGACTCTTGCATGCTTTGTAAGCGAAAGCTCCAGAAGATTGCCAAATTACTTTCAGGGCTGGCTAATTTTCCTACACAATCCCAGCCCAGTGTGCAGAATTAATTATAGAGTACTTTTACAGATGGACAAAATCTTACTACAGGATTAGGCCACAGCCTTGGCAAATACATATCTAAATAAATAAAATACATATCTGATTTTCGCCACACACAGCATCAAGGTTTTGTCTCTTACTTACATTGAGCATCACCTTCTGCTTCACAGATCTCATGACAACTGCATACAATACAACCTGCTGGAGCAGGAAAAGCTGTAACACAACTAGTTAAAAGCCTGATTGAAAATAAGCCTTCACACCAGTACTTATTTTACCATCAAGTGGCCTCACACCAGTTTAAACAGGAACAATGCTCCATTTTTGCAGCTTTCACTGGTACAAATTCATCATCACTTATCTTGGAAACACTAAGTATTACTAATGCCTTTTATTCCATCATGACCTCTATATTGCTTCCATGGGTTTAGGCAGTAAGAATAGAGAAGCATTACAGTAGTTTGGGAGGTAGACAATGTGGAATACAGCTAAAAAAAGAGAGAAGGTGTAGAAAGCTAGTATGAACATAGGACAGAAGAAAACTGTGAAGGGCAAAAAATTGGTAATTCTTGAGGAAGGAAAGAAGTGAGGTAAAGAAAAGTATTAACAAAAATCTCTATTGTCAGTGATTTCAAATACTTAGAAATGCAAACAGAAATGAGCTGTCTGATTTTTGCTGCTGAGAATTTAATTTCCATGTAAAAATCCTCAGTGTACAAATGTACAAAAAAGTTCATCTTTCCTTGCGCTGAAAATAATTAATCATAACCTCATTTTATTATAAATTAGATTGCATTTCTGCTTTAGCAATACTACTGCAGCTAACAACTCAGTCTTTAACAGAAATCTTACAACAACCCAGGATCCTGCAAGGAAAAGGCTGAAGTGCTGGTATTTAATGGAAAGTCTAAGTGTGTGTTATAATTAAATTTAAAAATATTTTCATTTCCAGGTCAGATGGGGCTTGGAGCAACCTGGGCTAGCAGAAGGTGTCCCTGTCCATGCCAAGGGGGTTGTGCTTCTTGCTACAACAAAATGTCTCTTAAGGAGGGGGAGTGCACTTCTCAGGCACACCTGGGGACAACCCAACAACTACATCTACAGGGTAAAAAAACCAAAACACAGAACAAATATGTAACATTACAGTTGAAATTTTGCTGTGACATGGGGGCCCAGCACATATTACTGTGCAACTAGGAGTTTCCTGAAATACCAGTAAAAGGAAAGAAATCGCTCTAGGATGCCAACTCCCTCTTCCCACTATGACAGTTTTTCCAGCAAGTGCCATGCAAACCATCAGAGAAATAAACATAGAGCTGCAATTCTACTCACTGCCTAAGGCAGTAAACGAAAATAGCACTGATAAAGGCATTTCACACACCAATATCCTTCTCCAGTCAGAGAAACTTCTCAGATTTTAGAAGTGTTTCATTACCAGACTCATTTTAAAAAAGGCTGTAAAAACCAAAGCCAAAATACAAAGATGTGGCACATATTAGAAAAATCAGAAATTTCTTGTGACATGATGACGTGAATCTCTGCTAACATTGAGTTGCAACTAGATAATCTCCAGGCTTTAAAATAAGCAAGCAGTTCTAGAATAGAGTCCTGCTCTGAAAGACAGTGATGGAGTTCTCTTGACCAGGATCTCTGTAGAAAATATGTAGCAGCTCAAAATAACCTTTAAGCAACAATTTTAACACAGGAGTCCAGATACTCTACATCTGTGGGCTGTTGTTGTTTAATACAATTTGCTAACAAAAAATTAATTCTGCCTCAGTTACAGTGTCAGTGTTTTCACTTTAAACTTGTCTGGCATTTACTCAAGCAGCTGACAGTAAGCTAAAACCCTTCACAGAGGCAGCTCAGACTGGAATCAAACACTCCATTTTGAGATAACTGCAAACAAAAAGATGTGCAGATTTTGAGCCTAGGAAGTTAACACACATGAAGCTGCAAAAGCATGTAAGGAAGGTGCTATTGCCAGCTATCAGGTGAAAAAGAGGGAAAGGGCAAAGAGGGAAAACACAATCCAATGCTTT
Organism: Acanthisitta chloris; assembly: GCF_000695815.1. NCBI lineage: Eukaryota > Metazoa > Chordata > Aves > Passeriformes > Acanthisittidae > Acanthisitta > Acanthisitta chloris. Next base: position 20,891 of record NW_008675610.1, read on the forward strand.
AAAACCCCGTATTATCAGATGAATCTGGCCTCTAAACCCTCTCACACACAGCCTGCCAGAGCTTTTTCATTTATTCATATGTTCCCTTTTCAAAAGGCTTTCTTTGTTGCTTTAATGAACTTTATTGTTCTGACACTATCACATAATTGCAAAACAGAGATGTTTCAATTAGCTAAATAATTGAACTTCTTGACTGCTGCAGAAGTCAATATAGGATCTATAAATTGAATTTCTTACTGGATAGGATATAATGAATCATGGGATATAATGTTTGCAACAAGTTATGAGGAAGGATGAGTGGGTATAGTTCATCTTTGAACCAAAACATTTCAGGTTTAAGCCTTCTTTCTGCCTAATTCAGAGCTAAGCCTTCAAATTAGGTTTTCAAGTCTTGGGCATGTGTGCCTGTTAGGCTGTATCACATTCTGGCATGCATTGATCTCTGCTGCTCAAGGAATTCCACTTTGAATAACAGTGACAGAATAGCCATGAAAGCCAAGTCTAAGATCCATTCACCTATCTTTGCAGTTGAGCCCAAAGCATGGCGATTAAACATGTAAAGGCTTTTTTTCCTCCTCCCCCAGAGGACCAGCACAGAGCACAGAACGTAGTTCCAGCATCTGAATGACAAGGTTATTGAATAAACCTCACCAGGCTACACCAATCAGTATCTGTCAGGAACACTTTCTGGTGAAGGTACAAAGCATTTCACACCACTGGAAATTCCCTTTTCCCAGCAGAGAGGGCACACAGGCTATTTCAGATAGAAATCATCCAGTCTCAGGGTTTGATCTTCCAGCATATGTCAACTTACTTTACATCTCTCTTAGGAATAATAAAATGATGTGGCAAGAGCCCCCTTCTCTTTTACTGTAGAAACAATGGTCCAACCTTCTCCTCCCTCCTCTTGCCTCCTCCTTTAGCCTTCATCAGTTTCAATTGTGTGTTGCATGCTTTACAGAATATTGGAATGGCAATGGCTCACCTCAGTTTTACTTAACTCCAAACTGGGGATAAACATCACTAATTCTCCATACATTTTTAAACTCCTCTTTGGAGCCACAAGATTTAGAATTCTACTTAGAGTTTACACTCTGATCTCATTTCTGAATTTCAGGATCTGTATCTCTTGACACATGTCCATAGTTACTATGTGTAAATATGTCTATGTACCTTCCCTAGTAATTATACAGGGCAGATCTCTCACTTGGTGTCCTCATAAGATAACCAGTATCAATACATATATACTGTTGGCATATTGCATTTTTGTCCCCTTTCTTATCATAATTTAGGATAATTTTGACATGGCTTTGAATACTGTATTTCACTCCTTTTTAGTAGTATTGTTATCTTTACTTTTCCTTCCAGAGAGTGTAAAGAAGCATTCACACCAACATGCCCTTCTGACATCAGCGTTTCTAGTTGCATCTCGCATGTCTTGCCTGCAGGACCTACCAAGTGCCATTCACTGGTCAGAAAGGAAGACTGAAGGGACAAAATACATTAATGTCAACATCACTTCCTCACATCCCCTTGGTTAATTAGTTCACCAGTAAATGTGCTGTCAGTTTTGCCATAACAGCCACTAAAAAAAAAAAAAAAAAAAAAAGGAAGATGAGGGCAGCTGAGCCAAAGCACAAACTTTCAGTAGTAGGTTAAAACTTACATTTAAAACTTACAAGATGAACCTGTGCCAAGTATGTCAGTCTGTCTGGAAGACTCTCAAAAATCATTATATTATTAGCAATTACAGTAAAAATACTGAAAAAAAAAAAAGCAACCCAAACAAAAAAAAAACACCAAACCCACCTTCTGAATTGAACATATTTTCTCTCTCATTTTACTATAATAGACAAAGTCTGCTTCTGGGAGTGTCACTATTTGCCATTCCAAATCAGAGTGCAGTGCAGGTACGTGTTAGGAATATGTCAATTCAATTACAGGGAGGAGGAAGAATTAAAATACTTAACTCTGCTGACATTGATGATAACTTTTGTAATAAACATGATCTGTGTATTATTGTAATTAACAGCAGTTTCACCATTAAATTTCATAGAATCATTTGAACATCTCTGTATCCAGCTTGTAAAAGGAGGACTTCCCTCAAACACAATGTCCAGACTTAATGAAATGATCTTCAGCAACTTAAATCCTGAGTTCAACAGGATTACAGAAGTCAGAGACCTTTCAGACCTTCAAGGGCAAGTACAGCAAAAATGAAGCATCAAATTTCAACTGGCACTACTTTTGATACAGGCCAAAAAGACATGAACTCTTTCCACAGTTCAAAGTCAGATCTAGTCCCCTGGTCTTTAAACAGAGACCCTCTTCAAATTTTAAGTAGTCAATTTGTGTTTAACACAAATTAAAAAAACCAGCTACCAGACAGCAGCATAGTCCCACAGTTGGTCACAAGACTTCAGAGTTTCCCTTGTTAGACTACATGCAAGGCTCAGGAATGTTAATGTGCTTTTGATTTCAAATGCAATATTATTATTATTAGATTTTTGTCCATTTAAAATGGGTCATATCTAAAAATTTCAGCAAAGAAGCCTGAAGAAAAGAGAGCTGCTAGCAAAGAAAATCCGCAAGCTTCTTTAGGTCCCAGGCATAGGCTAAGACCTTCTTCCCCTGACCATAAACGGGTGATAAATGCTGTCATATAACTCCATCTAGAATTACCTTTACTGGGAGCTGAGGCCTACATGCAGAGGCCTACAGACCACAAAGTCTGGATCTAGCATGACCAAAACTGCAGATTTTTTTTTTTTTTGCCATAACAGTTACCTGCAACTGCATCATCACAGAGTTCAGACACTATATATTCCAGTAGGAGACTTTCCCAGAGGTGTGATTTCTCAAAGGTTAACATGCAATTAAAGCAGAAAATTTATTGTACTGGATGGAACTTTGAAAAAGCAAATACACAATCTGTGTTCAAATTCCTTTGGACTAGATATTTCTATTAGATCTCGAGTAAAGGATGTTCAATAAATCACAGCATTTGCAATTAGTTATTTCAATGAAGCATGCTTGGCATATCAAATATTCATGAACTGATGATACAAGGCAGAAATCTATGAAATATGAGAGATAACTGAGTTCCTATGTGATTAATCCATCATTGTTTTAACAACAAAAGCGTGCTACATCATCTGTTCAACTTGTAAGCAATGTGTATGTTTTAGCAGGTAAACAAGCTGGACATCAATGCAGGGTTTGAAAGCACAGTTAAGATAAAGTCTGCTTAAATGCACTCTCACTAACAAATATATATTTATATTTTGTGACTCTGTTTCTTTTGCATCCAATTGACATATTTTAAAGTACATTTCTGAAAGTTAACATTTCTAGCTGGTAGTTGGGGCACACACGCGTGTATTTGTTGTTAAACAGCTTCTACTTCTCCCTGTCACAACTTGCACAGTAAAACTAGTGAATATGGGTTCTACATCAAAGTCAATTAAAATGTATCAGGAAAATATTTTCATGGAGTAGTGTCTGAAGGGTGACAACAACCAGGACAAGAAATGACAAATCTCACTAAGAAGTGCCTTAAATCTCCTTGTGCCTCTAGAGTCTCTCTCAAAACTCTTAATAAAAGAGCCAGAGACTACAAACACATTATTTACCATTTCCCTTCTTTTCAAAAGTATGTGAATTTGCTGGGTTCGTAGGAGCTGTAAATTTTGATGGAGAAGATGAGTTTCCACCCATATAAACAAAACAATTTTGCATCTGCAAACCACTCATCATCACAAGTGAGTTACTTCATGTGAGTATGAACAGACATTCCCTGGAAACAGTTTCCTGGTCTTAGTTTAGAATCAATCAACCCAGCTGAATGCCCTTTTCTTTTTGAGAAAAATGCTGTATTTTGCAGGAAGATTTTCACAAATATTTTCTGGGACGTATTTATGGGAATTCCCATTAAAATTCTTCCAGAAGCCAGAACTCACTGCTGAGAAGAATTAGCACTATTGTATTTTTAAGGAGTCAGTTTGTTGACTAGTATTCAGATCTAGTCCCCTGGTCTTTAAACAGAGACCCTCTTCAAATTTTAAGTAGTCAATTTGTGTTTAACACAAATTAAAAAAGCTTAACAGGAGTATCACTTATTTTTAAAAGCAGAGTGAAACTTCTGGTCTAAAGTGGGCCCTTCTTATTTCTTTACATGCTTTCTACTCTTCAAGTAGATTAGTTAAAGTAAAATTTGGAAGACCAAGACAGTTTGTCCTTATGTAACTATTCTGCTGCAGAACTCTTTGCTTTGATAAACAATCTAAACCACCATGGTATGTGCTTTCAAGCACTAAGTATGTAAGACAATAAGATCAATGCACAATCTGCCAGTTTAATTGGAACCAACTGGAATTTCTGCACACAAAATATTTCAAGATACATAAGCCAGTTTTCTTTCTCATAATTACTGGCTAGGGTCAATTACCCATTAGAGATACAAGAGGGGGATTCAATTTGAACACTTTTTTCATCTTAGACGAGAAAAATAGTACAACTAGGAGAATAAAACTCCTTGCCTGTTCGGATACCATAAGCTATTTTATATAGCAAGTCGGCACCAAAAATAAGAGTATTGGTGATTGTTATAGATAAACCTCCTACCTAAATATTGCTAATTGTACTTATTAAAAGCAGCATCACCGTCCCCGAGCTCAGCAATTTATGTAACTACACCAACTAAACAAAAAAAGCCCCATATCTAAACCCAGCAATGTTAATACTAGAAAATTAATAATTATCCAAGTTTTGAAATGCTCTGAAGTTAGATAAACTCCACATCACTTTTGCCTGTTCATAAAGGAGCCGTTAGCTCAGTGCCCAAGCAGTCCATCCCCAGTTCCCAATGCTGACCACGAATCAGTTCATAGATGTCATACTGTTCCAACAAAATTAAGGTTCATGTGCACACCTTGTGAGGGGAATCTTCACAGTGCATGCACAAGGGTTAAAGAAAAAACTCCATTCTTTGGTTTTGTGTATAATATTTGTGTTGATTAAAAATGAAATCATAAATCAATCCCTAAGCATTGACCTGATAAAAAATGACTAACAAATACCATAGGTCAACACCATCCTCAGTGATTATTTAGTTACAGTGAATATTAGTTGCTCACAGGCAGTTAGGGTATACCTGAATTACTGAAAACATTTTCAGCAGTCAAACACACTGCCACAATTGGAAAGGGGGATTCTTCCCCCTCTCATGATGTTCATTAATGCTCAGAATGTGACTGCAATTAAAACTGAAGTGGATTCACCCTGTTGTGTAATTCACACAACAGCTGTAAAGTATGTAGGACATAGGTAACCTACTTAAGTCATTAGCCTACTTAAGTCATACTTCATGGCTCTATGCTGTGCCTAACACTACAAATATCCTCATATCATCTTGAACACTCCACCATGCCAAATTTCCACAACTCCTTCCTCATAAGGGCATTCTTTCCTAGTAACAAATTCCAAGTAGAAGCTTTTAAGTCTTAATTTTTGCCTGAACTTTCACTTGAAATACTCCCCAAATCATCTCAGCACTTGAAAAGCCCTGAGTTGTCTCTTTCCTGTAGCCAGAATATTTAGCTCTCCTAATTATTTTCTACACTGTATCACTCTTCTTTGCTGTCACTTGAAACCCTCTGAACAGAAACTCAGCTCTGTAGTTTGCCTTAGTATCTTTGGTTTCTGAAGCAGTCATTGGTAGTCAGTGTCAACATAAACAATGCAGTTTAGTCTTTGAGAGCACCTCTTTTTAACAGCTGGCTCTATCCCAGTGTTGCCATTTACTGCTGGTCACAAAGCTTCCCTGGTTTGGAGAGCCTAGCTGTTTGACTTTCCCTGCCCAGCCTTACAACAAAACTGTCTGACAACGAGAGAAATGCTGTGCTGCTTCGTATAGATTTATAAAGCAAATTGCTGCCTATGGAGACTAACTTGTTTTTATTACAGGTAGCATAACTGACTATTCTTCATCACCAGGAGAAGCATTTACCTGGCTCAATACAAGCAGTGCTTTTAGTGCCATACAGGTGTTTTAGTGCACAGTGATGCTCTTTAACAGTAAATGTGACATCTTCTTCTGCATTGTTTCAGGGAAAATTGATTGCGTTGCCCTGTGTCAAACTACACATTCACAAGTGCAGTATCTAAATACATTTTAATGACTGCACCTTTTACCTGCTCACTTGGTCTCTATAAATATTTCCCAATAATTTCTCTGGGAAGAAAAGGGCCTCCTGGATCCTTTTCAATACACTTTTAATACTGGTAACTTTCCCAGCTCTCAGTATCCAGTTTTGAAGTGCTTATGAAACTGTGCATACAATGTGAATACAAGTTCCATGCACAGCACTTGGTACCTGCTCTGTTTTACTTAAAATCCATCAGAAGATGACTTCATGTCAAAGCCACGGTCAGAACAGCTTCTAATTTTTAGGTTTTATTATTAACTTTTTAATACCAAGCACTTGATTTGTTCAAGTATCTTAATTCAAGTTTCTACCTGCCATCAAATTAATTTTCTGGGTCATCTTCTTTGTCATATTACTTCATGACTAAGGAGATCTGTACCAGGCACTGGTGAGACACCTTAACACCTGTGTCCAGTTCTGCACTCCTCACTGCAAGAAAGACATTGAGGTGCTACAGTGTATCCAGGGAAGGGAAGGGAGCTGGGGAAGGGGCTAGAGAGTCAGTCTTACATGGAGCAGCTGAGGGAGCTGGGGGGGCTCAACCTGGAGAAAATGAGGCTCAGGTGTGACCTTGCTCTCTACAACTCCCTGACAGGAAGATGCAGCTGGGGGGGGTTGGCTTCTTCTCCTGGACAGCTAGTGACAGGATAAAAAGAAATTGGGTTCAAACTGCAGCAGGGGAAGTTCACGTTGGACATCAGGAAGAATTTCTTTATGGAATGGGCTGTCAGGCACTGTCCAGGGAGGTGGTAGTCACCATCCCTGAAGGTGTTCAAGGAACAACTGGATGTGGCACTTCGTGCTCTGGTTTAGTTGACAAAGTGGTGATGGATCACAGGTTGAACTCAATGGTCTTGGGGGTCTTTTCCAACCTCAGTAATTCTAGGAGTCTATAATTCTATGAAATGAGAATCCAAAATAGATTTCAACTCCAAATCTATCATACACAAATATTACAAAGTTCAACATTTACATGGCTGCCTAAAGAAATTATATGGTAGAAATTTGAGATTACTTCCAAATTGAAACAATCATGTATAAAGATTCTCGTATATAAACAATACTACATGATCTGCCTTTAGGTTTAACATCTTTAGCAAACACTTAAACTGGACCTGTCTATTAAGAAAGGAATATTATTTTAAATTTCATATTCTTTGAACATAATTCAAAAGTCTTTAGAGACATATTACTGCATATGTAAATGCAAACACCTTAATGCTAGTGTGTACAGACATATTCTGATTATTACTGACAGGTCAATGGGCAAGAAAAAAATTAATCAAATCTTATAGGCTGTCTTCTTCCTTCTAACAACTGGGCTTTGTGTGTGAGAAGCCAGACTCCTGATCATACTCCCTAACTGACACCAAGTAAGTTTATCAGTTAAAGATGATGCAGAGTTCCAAGTAAAGCTGTGCCTGAAGTGAGGCCTGGCCTCGTACACATCTAGCAAAAATGATGTTTCTCTGAAGTTTCTCAAAAAGCCAAATCTTTGCCTTTGAAATGCAATTCTTGATCAATGACTTTGTTGGCAGAAGGTGAAAAAAAGATGAAGTTTGTGCTACGTTTAACATAATAAAATTGCACAATACAAACCTGATGTGCATAATAGATTGTGTTACATATATCAAATTGCACATGCACAGGTAAATTTTTCAAAAGGGTGACCTTATACCATTTCTTATGCATTCCAGAGCAGTGTTAAAAATACATTTAGCATTTGAAATTCAGATGGTTATGGTTATAAAGCTGCTGACTCATAATATCTGAAAATGTAATAGCAAGTAGGATCTTAACTTGATGCATGATTTACTGAATCTTTATAATTTGTATGAATTATTAAATTAATTCTGTGCTCTTAGATGAACCAGTACAGAATTTCTCACAGATCTGAGAAATTAATATTACTTGTATTTAGCCTACTTTTGTATTTCTTAATTCAATCATCATGTGTCATCAAAAGTTCTCAAACCTCCTCTATTATTATGAAAATCCTTGGCAGGGAGGAGTGGGACAAAAAGGACATAATTGTGTTTGTTTTGCAAATAGACTATAAACCAGGATCTAGTCTAATAAGGATGAACTGTCCCTAATATAAGGCCAAATTCTGTAAAGCACAGCTGTATAACCCTGGCTCAGCTTCAAAGCAAAAGCAACACAAAGCAAGCATAGAAACTAAAGAGTTGAAAGATTTTTTTAGTAAGTAGAAACAGAAAACAAAAACTTTTGCATTGCTAGTAGTTTATAACTCAACCGAGAGAAAAACACGGACATGAAGAGACATAAAAATGAGTTGGAAGGTAGCAGTTCAGAAGGATCAAGAATCATCACACTCCAACAAACAACACAGGCTGACACCTTTCCATCTGACTGATGTCTTCCTGGCCAGCAGTGACTCATCAGTGACTCCATCAAGGAGGTGAACACAACCCTTAGCCTATATTAGTTCCAGTCTCTTGCTTTCTCTATTAGTGAATAAATAGCTCTTCTCTATACAATCAAAATCTTATCTTCTATTCATTATGAACATTACTTACTATTCCTAGACTTTTTTGCCCCAAACTAACAAAATCAAACTGATAATTCTCCAGGCTCCAACTGGAACATTAACACCTGGTGCTTTGTTATTCCTGAGGGTTCTGACTGCCTTCTGAATTTCATCACGTTCTAGTTCCTCACAAAAAACATCAGTTGCCTAGAAAATCGCTCTGTTCATTTCACCACTAAGACTCACTACACAACCACTTCAAACTTTCTATAATTACATTCTTTGCAACTATTTTGGATTCTCAGCTCATTTACTTTTTCAGCCTTTCATACCTCTCCCTCACCTGCTCCTCAGGGATTCAATCCCACGATCAATTACCACCCCAGTATTTTACACTCCTCGCAAAAAAGAGAAGCTTTATTAACATCATGTACATTTGTATTTATATAAGGTATCGTTACTAAGTAATGCACAGACACTAAACATAATGTTCAATGTACTAAAGGCCCTTAGATTTGTGCATGAAATTATCAGCTGAGAAAGATCTGATTTTTTTAGATCTTTTATAGGTTTTATAGATCTGACCCTTGTTCACTACACAGCAGTAGTTTACTGCCAGTCTAGTGAACCAACAGGATTGACACCTAATGAAATTCTTACCACCTGGGGAAGGTATGTGGTGCGTAATAAAAAAGGGGTAGGAGGTAGGATTTTTGGGACTGGGTTTATATTTTGGGGTTGGGGTGTGTTTTTGTGTTGTGTTGGCTGGGTTTTTGGTTGGTTGGTTTGGTTTATTTTAAGTAGGTCTGATAATCTCTAGGGGACCATGGGTGGATGGAGCTCTGAGCAACCTGGTTTAGGAGAAGGTGTCCTTGCCAATGGCATGGAGTTGGAATGAGATAATCTTTAAGCTCTCTTTCAACCCAAACCATTATGTGATTCTATGTAAAGTTCCATTTTAAAACCAAATTAGGGATATATAGGCTTTTCAAAGAAGAATGTGGAAGTAGAGAACATAGGCTGCACACAAGCTACAATGTTGTAAAGTCCAAGCACCTCAGATGAGCAAAGAGGTCCTAGCTATATGCATTTTATACCTCTGAAGTTGTGGGTTTTATTGGTTTAGTTTGGTTTTTAAGTGAGGAAATTATGCATTCTCTGACCCCTTGTGTCACAATGGTCTTTGACAGCAATTTAACACTCTGTGAATTCTAAACTTCCTTACTGAGTACTTCTCCCTCATTTACCTTAGTCTGACTTCAATGAAAAATTTCTTCAAAATACCTGATGCTTATCCAACAAAAATGCACCATTTCACAAGGGCTCCAGAAGCATTCATGTTCCAGTACATTTCTACAAAGTATCCCCAAAGTACTATCAATGATGTCTGAGACCTTGTAAAGGTCTTCCACTTCAGGAAAAAGCTCAAGCATGTGCAAATGTAAAGATGAATAATCCTGCTATTGATGGTCCTCCAAAAACCCCTTCAGTTGCACTTCCAATCTGCTCATTTCCTCTATTAAACAACACAAATACATCTTTTTGTTCTTCTAGCAATCTTCAAACACCTTTTGTTTTTCATACTTCAAGATATTCCCACAGTGCCTCTGTGATTCCCACTACAGTATCTCTGAATGTTCTCCCACCAGGTACCATCATGCTCTGTAACCTTTACAGTCTAAGACCTATTCTTTGTTGACAGACACTCCTATCAATATTTTTAATTCCTCACAGATATCTGTAACTGTGTGTTATCAGCAGTTTCTTTATTGTGCCATAGCTCCTCTCACCCTCAGTCTCCCAGGTGGGGGGCTCTGTTCAAGGGCCTATCTTGAACAACTGACAAACTAATGCATTTCATGACTGCTACTAATATCACTCCCTGTTAATTCTAAACATTTTTCTTTCCTATTGACTCTGATACAGGCGAAAATCACGAAGTTCCTCAACAGAAGGCTACATTTTGCTTACAGCTATATAGAGACTTCTATGAAGTGGTATGATTTTCTCTGTTTAAACACACTGTTCTTACTCTATTTGAGCAATGCCAAATCCTTCAGGCCAGTCAGAAATTGGTTTGAGAGGCAGCTTGGCTCATCAGCATTTGGCAACCTGCAAGTCCTGCCCAAAACCTGAAGTCCTACCAGCTGAAGCTCTTATTTTTTGCAGCAAATTGGATCTGAACTACAATTCAAACTTCCCCCAGCCTTCTATCAAATCTGTTCATGGGAAGCTGCCATAATCCACCTGGGTATGCTGGACACCCTAACTAGACATGACATAGTTATGTTTAGGAACCCTCCCTGTTAGAGCAGGCAGGAGCTGCTCCAGCAGTCCCACTGGCACCACCTGAGCTGGGACCAAGGTCCCTTGGCAGCTGCACCTCACACTCACACACTCACACCAGGTTTCCTCACTGGCCTAGCCCCAGGTTTCCCACAGCAGTCTCAGACACCTCAATCCCTAAAATAATTGAATCTTCGTGCAATCACTAAATAACAAAATCACAGCTTGAGCTGCTGCCTCAGCGTTGGTTGATCCTTAAATGTCTGATCTGCTGCCACTTACTCCATCTGACAGCTGCTCCTGCCTTTCCTTCTATTCCAGCAGAGTAGTAAATGGCACAGTCTAGACACATCACTGCCCAGACCAGTACCAGGGGAGCTCAGACCCCAAACTGCACCAACCATGCCTGCCTTTAGACAGAATGGAGCACAAGATAGGCTGATTAGCATTGCACTGAGGGGATTCCTCAACAGTTCTATCTGCCTGTGTCTGTCAGTTTAATCAACCTATTGAATGCAGTTGTAATACTATCTAAACAAATTAGGTATATCTCACACTGCATACATAGGTGTGATCAGTTGCACAATATTTTAAGATTTCTCACAACTGTATAATTGCACTTAAAACATGTTTAATTATCAGAGTGAGAGGACAAGGGGGAATGGCTTCACACTGAGAGAGAGTATGGCTAGATTAAATATACATAAGAAATTCTTGGCTGTGAGGGTGCTGAGGCACTGGCACAGATTGCCCAGAGAAGCTGTGGCTGCT
>NW_008675610.1:32808-44677 GCF_000695815.1 Acanthisitta chloris
ACTTGGAGCAACCTGGGCTAGTGGAAGGTGTCCCTGCCCATGGCAGGGGGTGGAACTAAAATAGGACCAGGAGTGTAAGCTGCTCTTCATTTAAGCTTATCTTGCAGCAAAGCATAAACACATTGCAAAGTTTAACCTCTATTCCCTATTCCCTGGTGCTTGGACTTCATTTGTGAGATGTTTTCTTTACTGAAAAGATATGCTTCTGCCTGGTGATATATTATCATTTGCTATTTATAAATCTGATTTTAGTTCTCTAAATAATTCTAAAGTTTTATTAAAAGAGGTACCCTGAAACAAAAAATATAATGAAGGCAAACAACCAAGGAAAGGATAATTGGATTTTTCTCCAGCTATGCTAATCTGTAGACTATAAACACTGTCTGGTTACACTTGAATACTGTTAATTTGCATGTAGCTGGGAGTACTGGCATGAACCACTAACATATTAGATCACGACACCTGACACTGGATGCTCTTTCAGACATCTAGCATTTCACACTGGAATTAGTTGACTTAGCATACTTAGACACATAAACCCACATTTTTTTACACCTATAAATCAGGGCAGATTACTTCTAATATGGTTCTTAAAAAATCAAGTGTGCAAGTATTTGATCAAATGTTTCTAGTAAGCAGAAGCTAAGTACAAGCTATATATGCAATAGCTGTTTATGCCTTGGTTGGCAAAAACAATCATTCAGACATTGGTATTCAGACAGTAAAGTGCTTGTCAAGATCAAAATGCTAATCATTGCTTGCTGAGAAATTCAGTTGTTCCCAGCTGTAGAGAAAGCAACATGTAGCTAGAAGCAGCTGCAGCTTATTATCACTATCCAGTGATAGAATTCCCATGCAAGTGGATCAGCAACTGGTCACCAATGTGTCCTGAAAAATTTACAGAGCAAGAAACTACAATGCTTATATTGAGCATTGAAAATAAAATCAAATTAAAGTAAAACCCTGGCACCAGCTTATAACTCCTAAATCAGAAATCAGAATGCACCTTTTCAATCAGCAAACAAAATGTGTTCTCTGGGGGTCACACAATGCTTCTTTCTTTGAACAAAGGATTTGCTCACTGAATCCAGGGTAAGTCATAAGTGTTATTCAATTATATTAACATGTTATAACAAGTTATACATACATAAATTCTCACATCTATTTTCCCTAATAATGCCATTTCTGTAAAAAAATCTAACTCACAACATTTTTTTAAATTGCTGAAGATCAAGTTTCACAGCAGCACAAGAATCTCTTCACACGGACTTGATTTCAGAATGAGAGCCTAGATCATCAGTGCACACTATAAACAAAAGCTGTTAGAGACACCTGGGAGCTACCACATGCACTGCAGCTAGGACTGGGGGTCTCTATATTGCTATATATTTACAGACTGGCCTCAAACTATACTGCATGATTCTACCCTAATCCTGGCAACCCAGTAGAAACTAAGTGCATGCTATGGAAATAGAGTCTTTTAGTTTGAAAATAAAGAAAAAAACCTTTGTAAGATAAGCACAATAGAATATTTGAGTACGCAATCTCATCATGCAGCTAACTAGACCTACAAAAGATACCACTTCCAGCAGCCCTTCCATCTCAGAGGAGCTGAGAACTGCTGGGGTTATGTATCATTCTGTAACCACAGGGAAGAGCCTGCCCTTGTTTGGAAACACATCATAAACATGATGTCTCCCAAATACACAATCCCACACTGAGAATCAGTTTTTTAAAAAAACAATGGAACAACAAATAAAGAAACAAACATTACAAACTCTATAGAAAGGTTTCTTCCAGGCCAAGCTCTGGTTTGCTCTCAGGGATGCGATGATAATGCTTAGTTTGTTCCTAGCTCCTCAGGCACACAAATGTAGTCTTCACTCTGTCCACTCTTGATCTTCACATTTAATCCTCCTGATCTTCTAGTGTTTTGATCTACTTTTGTCTTCCTGTGTTATTCTCCTCTCTTGTAATACATCGGGTTCTAAGACTGCATCCATCAAACTGCAATCCCTTAGTCTGATGATTTAACTCACTGAAGTTTCTATGATCCCTAAGGGAATTAGTAATAACACTGAATATACTACAAATGTTTCTAACTTCTCATAGTCCATATTCCTTCATATTTTGGGAGCTTTTCAATAGCATAATAACACACTGCAGTTATGACAGTAATTGTTTCCTACACAGAAGACTACTGATAGCTGCAGCAGAAACCAAAATCTCAAAATGCAAACATTTCTACTCTTCCAAGATTAAAATACCACTGACATCAGAACAGTCTAACAGGACTTGAAAGTCCAAAGTTCAATTTCAGGCTCTACATACAGCCTCAGTGACTTTGACTTGTCAGTCCACTGCTGTTTGTCACTAGTCTTTGTGAAATAAGGACAGTCATGGCACTTTTAGACCTATGAGGCAATATTGCTATATCAAAGCCAAGGGATACAATGTTGATAGTTACTACTAATAGCACAGAAACCAGTATCAACCTCTATCCAACTGCTGCTAAAACTCCAAAATAGAAAACTAACTGTTGATCTATAGCTACCAGCATTAAGTTCTTGTATTTCTAGGCAGCCATTAGAATTACCTAATTAGAGTAACCAGGAACACATTTGATGACTGGTATTACCACCATAGTATTCTTACATGCTTTCTTTGGCCTATATTTTTTCTTCAACTTTTCCCCCTGTCATTTGAAATATTAAGCATAATGGCTTTGTGTATGTAAACAGCTTAATTTCCAGAAACACTCCATTCACCCACCTGCTTGCTTAATATCAAGGAGTGTTGTTTTAAAGCAAGTAAAGGATTACTTTAAACTGCCCTGTTATGCCAGCTGACAGATTTTATAACAGGAGGAAATTATGAGACTGAGATGCAGCAGCCTGAAGGTTCAGGCTGTTTATATGTCTTTGATATAACTCTGCAGGTACAGATATAAATAGAATCTGTACATCAGGGCCTCAAGAACTCAACTGTGGATCTTTAGTAGTACCTGATATATGAGTTCCAGTGAACTCAGCTGAGTAGTAGCATTCAAAAGTACTCCTGTGTCCCAACACTATGCACTTAATTACCATTATATATGCTGAGTTCCACTGATCTCTTTAGGGATTTCACACATGCAAAGAAACTTCAGGGAAATCTTGTGTATAAAAGCCTCTAAATATCAGGTTCTTCATTAAAAACTGAACATTTTGCTGTTATGAATTCTATATATTAAAGTTATCAGCATAAAAGTGTTTAATAGCATATGAATAGCATTTTGAAAGTGTTTCAAACCTCCTGTTGCAGAGGAAAATCTAATATTTGCACAGATCATAAGAATTTTCACTAAAACAATTCACTATATGAATTCAGCAGTACACACTACATTTTTGTGTGCTTTGTATTTGCCCCAATGATTTTCACTGACCCTATGATTTCTTGAGCATTCTATTTTTGAATCCTGCAAGGAAACAAGTCATGACATCCCTAGGAGAGTCCAAATGTTGACTATTACCCACATAAAATACATGTCTAGTACATATGACTGAAATCAAGATCATTATAATGCAACTTCTGAGGTAAATATAAAGCACATTTTCAAAATCAGTGTTCCATTTTATTGGGCATTGCACATACAATTTGAAGACTGAAACAGACATGCTATTCAGGCAACAAACAGTTTTTGACTAATCAGATCCTGAACACCTTTCTGAGATACCTGAAAAGTAATAAGTTACAGCAGAATTGCTCTGTGCCAACTGCTACAAAATTTATAACTCATTGTGTGAAGGTGAAAGCTGATGTTTTCCACCTCCTGTTTACACAGAGTTCCATGCACTTTTGTCTTAAGTTAGCACAGGTTTAGAGCACTGAAACACTTCTGACAAAGCCAAGAAGTAATTCTAACAAATGTTTTAAACTAAACTTAAATGCAACTTTTGACACTGGGTACAGTTTCATACTCTGAGAGCCACCAATGCGATATCAACTTCAGGCAAAGTCTGACTTCAGTGCCCAAAATTTCCCAAATGCCTCTGCACAGCAGTAAGACAGTGTTTGCCCATAGTCTTGGTCCTGATTGCAAATAAGCAACACCATTCATGAACATCAGAGCCACAGGCTTCATGAGAAATTACCTTCTCAGAATCCCAGGATGGGTCAGGCTGGAAGGGACCACAGTGGATCATCTGCTCCCACCTCCCTGCTCAAACAGGGTCAGCCCAGAGCACATGGCACAGGGTTGTGTCCAGATGGTTCTGGAACATCTCCAGTGACGGATAATTCATGACCCCTCTGGGCAATCTGTTGAGTGCACAGAAAATAAATTCTTCTTCCTGTTCAGGTGGAACTTCCTGGGCATCAGTTCCTGCCCATTGCCTCTTGTCCTGCTGCTGGGCCTCACTGAGCAGTGTCTGACCCACCCTCTGACACCTCCTGTAGACACTGACTGACATGGATGTGGTCCCTCTCAGCCATATGTTCTTCAGACCTTAACAATCCATGGCTGCCCTCTGTCCTGTAAGGCAACTGAATATAATTCTAAGAAATAGCATATGATTTATAACTATCATCTGGAAATCTGATACTCAGGAGGACAAATAAAACTCTCAGAGGGCTGATGCAAAAGTTTCTTTCCCTCTCTCAAACATTTTGATGCTGAAACATCAGCAAAAAGTAGTTATGGTTTTGTAACCACTTTCTAACCACACAAAGTATCTTTTATGTAGGATTGATTCATATAATGTAAATTCTCTTCCAAAACAACACAAGGAGACAGGACCCTCAACTGCAGGAGGATCAGTACAGAGAGGTGAACTGTAAACAATCATACCCTTTGCAATAAAAGACGATTTTGGCCATGTCTATTTGCCAGAATGAAACCTCAGGTTCTGAAAGTTTGAACTGTACACAAAGTACCTTTACATGTATGGAAAAACTAAGTGTAAGTCTATCATCAGCCAGTGACCTTGGCACAAATATGACTGTACAGCTCATTCACAAAAAAGCACTTCCAGAAGAAGCTGGAGCCATACAAAAATAAGACAAGGGTAGCAATTTTTAGAATTCAGGAATTTACAACTTAAACAGACTTGTAACAAAGGCAAACACTATTTGCCTTTGTTGCAGGGCTAGATATTCAAGGACAACTAAAAAACCTTTCTGCAGATAAAGTGCCACCAAGTACACAAAATTATGTTTTCTATTACTCATATGTTCATATCAAGATGTGTTTAAAGCATAGATGTGGGGTTTTGGGTTTTTTTATAAAGGAAAAAAAGACATCAGTTGCCAAGAAAATAAACGGACAAGTGGTCAAACACTTGTTAAATACAGGTCCATGTCCCTCCTGTGCTGGGACCTCAGATCTGCAATCAGTTTGCCCTTGTGTATGGTCCTCACTCTGACAGCAGAGAGCACAAAAATATTTTGAATAAGATTTTAATTAAGTGAACACAAAAGCAATGCAGTGCTACCCTGTGTTTGTGTGAATGCACATATAGCAGCAGTTGCAGTAAGCACAGCCAGACTAATCAATACATTGCATTGTTCAGGACTTTCAGCCTAACTTCCCTCTAGAATCTTTCAGATTGCTGAGAGTGTGAGGCAAATACAGCTTGAAGGGCAGACACTGGACCTTAGCTGGATGGATCCACTGCTATTACTCAGCTTAGCTATAAGGACCCAATCTAAATCTGCAAAGAGGACAGTGAAATATCCCTTTGAAGAATCCCCCTGCTTTTTACACCCAAAATATGAAAAGAAACCATCTTACAAAGTGTCATCTGAAGAAATGATTTCAACATTTTTCTACACTGTAATCCGGGTTTGCTTGTTATCAACACAGACACAGATGTTAAACCTGCTTAGATGCAACTGCAGAGGAACCTAGTTGGATATACTTGTCAGTGACACCCCAAAATATTTTTGATTCAGAAAGCGCACCATTCTATAGCACAGTGCCACTTACATAACACCCTGTATCCTGCAGGCACTGTCCTCTTTGTCAGAAACCATACCATATGCCTCTCAGGCTTCTAGATTTACACCATTATACTTGGCAAATATATTCACATACCCATCAGATCACTGGTACTTTCTGAAAGCTCATCTTTCTTTAAAGAGAAGGGGAGGAACTGCAAACAAAGACAGTGACTCTGCAAGAGGGTGACTACATGCTAGCTAGAAATGTTCTTTATAGCTTCTGATGCTCCATTAGAAAACAGAGGCTCCGGTGTCTAAAGAACTGCTGACAATGTTTTGGGCTTGTAACATACCTCCTGCTCCATGGTAAAATAAATAAAGAAAGAAATAGTAAATAAAGATCACTATAAAGCACATTTCACATAAAATGAACAAGACTGAGCTCCTATTGCAGTACAATGATTTAAACTTATTAGCAATAAAACACAGGTACATATTATAGTCCAGTATTAACTGCATTTTTATGCATTTACAAGTACATATATTTAGAGAAAAGACAAACAGGGATACTGAATTATATTCACGATTTTCCAATATGACTCATCTCTTCTCTTGCCTCAATACTCCAGGAATTAACCTATCCATGATTTATCTTATAAATGTCATGATTTAAACTAGCAAATAATTTCCAAGACATGTTACACACACAGACATAACCATGAAAGTAACAGATAATAACAATGCCATATTTTGCACGCTGTACTTAGTTTCCCAAATCTGTATTTTCCTCTTCTACATTTTTTTTCTCCTGTTTTTACTAAAATTTTTTCATATCGCGTGGAGATTTTTTAAATATATACAGATATGCACACAGGTTTTTCTATTTACATATATATACACACACACATATGTATGTGGGTGCCTGCATATACACAAACCTAGGGAAATTTATTTCCTTTTCTGTTGAGAAAATGAGTTGAATTTTGATGTTTTCCAACTGGCACTGAAGGGAAAAGCATAGAAAATGAAAAAAATATAACTGGCAGACAATCTGGTAGATGTGAGCCAAACATGGGTTTGAGCAGGATGAACTCCTTGTGCTTCTCACCTTATGACAATATTTATACATCATTTTTTCATAAGCCTTATTTTTGCCCCTGCTATTCCATGTCAGATTCATGTTTGTTCACGTGTCTGAACATATCACTGCAATAAAGAAATTGTTGGAAGGATTCTGAGTAGGATCACTAACTGCATTGATACTTGTTCGTGTTAGACTATGCCAATGTTATGGAACGCTGAATATATTTACTGTGACAAGTGATCTAGCCACAAAGCTAAATCTCTAGGGAATTATGATTTTGCCCATCTGTCCAGGAGTAGAAACTAGACTGTATGACTACGCCACAATATTTCATTTTCCATGTGTTAGTCTGAGCTGAATAACTATCCCATGCCACAGAGAAAAACCAACAGCACAGTATTGAGAGAAGGTCAGAGTTACAGAAAAGGAAAACAGGCAATAAAGCTGCCATCATGACACACAGCTCCTCTTACAATTTATTGCCAAGGTTGTTCAGAACACTGTACACTGTAAGTGAGAAGACCCAAATACATCAAAACATACATTTCAATGTAAATTTGTTTTACTGTTCTGAAAAGCAAAACACAAACCCCCGAAACAACAACAAAAAAAAGCAGCTTTTTAGTTGCAAGTAATATTTACAGATTTGTAAACTATTTCAGTGGGAACTCCACTCTGAGTTGAAGCCATTTGTGTTTATTTCCTGTTGAAACATTAGAGGCAACTACTTTCTTTCTTCTTTTTTACCCAGCCTGTTAAACCAATTTAGCTAGTCAAAAATTCATCTTTTACTTCAATTGGCTTCTGCTCTTCACAACCAGCCTGAACCCCAAGAGCAAACAAATGGTTAAATGAAAGGAGATACTATGAGCCAGGTCAAAACTCCACAGGCTAATTTACAGGACACTTGAGAACATTCTTGAGACAAGAACTAAAGAAAGGTTCCCTGCAAGGAGCTGCTGTATGCTTTGCACTTAACACATGTAACCTCAGAGTCACACACACATTAATATTCAAACAATGGGGCTTGCAAAATATCTGAGGTCTTAAACATCCTGCAGTGTTTCTGAGGCCTCACTGGGGACACGTACCCTTGGTATCGAAGTTATGAACATGCTGCTAACAGAACAAAACAGGATTATCTTGTTCATTCTCTTTTCATCAGGCAAAAATACACACAGGCATGTATGTAATCCTTGGAAAATTGTCTAGCTCCTATATCAGCTAATTTAGCTTTCCCCCAATCTCAAACATTACCTAGTAGCAAGGAAACCAATATATCTGTCATGCATCATTGTGTTCATCTCTACGTTCCTAAAATAAGTTTTCATATTCCTAAACAAGAAGAAGAATATTAATATGATTTCCCCAAATACAGGTCCATAAGTATTTTATTGTGAAGATAAATACTGAATCCTCTAGCAGTCCAAAAGTGCTCCAAGTAATTCAATTTTGAAGAAGGTCTTAATAATCTATGCAGTTGCATTTTACCCATAGCAGCAGGAAAAAAAAAAAATACCATTAAGCAGCATTTTTAAAAGCCATTACCTTCATGCACATTAGCTCTCACTAGCAGAAAGAACATCACATTTGCTGTTAACTTCTGGCAGACATCAACACAAAAAGGTGATTCCACCTGCTCGAGTGTCTGCCTGACTGCTTGATAATGTCAATCAATAAGCAAAATCACTTTCTCACAGTTCTCATAAAACCAGATGTCTGCTACAAGCATTTTTAAAAGCCATTACCTTCATGCACATTAGCTCTCACTAGCAGAAAGAACATCACATTTGCTGTTAACTTCTGGCAGACATCAACACAAAAAGGTGATTCCACCTGCTCGAGTGTCTGCCTGACTGCTTGATAATGTCAATCAATAAGCAAAATCACTTTCTCACAGTTCTCATAAAACCAGATGTCTGCTACACATTCAAATACAAAAGTTGCAGTTAAAATATTAATAAGTCTTAAAATACTCATATATTTACTAACATATACTTCATGAATATCAGTAGATACTTTATAAGGTATAAAAAGGAGTGGATTAGTGTGACAGTCAGTGAATAACACCAGAATGGATTTACAACATTGACGGCCAGTGTGTACAGCAGGTCATCACAGACACCACTGAATCATAAAACAAAGACCTGTCAAGTTTCAGATAAAGCTGGCACTTGATGATGATAAATTATTTACTAAGTGCTCTTGTTGAACCATTAGGAAAATCCTTTCTTCTTCCTCCACCATCCATCCAACTCAAGAGTACACTACATGCTTATTGTAAAAGAAACATAGAGCATGCATAAGAAAGCCCATTTTTAGAACGACAAACAATAATGGCAGTAAGTATGAGGATAGCACTTAGGGACAATCCTGTGCAACAAATCTGAAGGTGTTTGGATTTTCATCACTAACACCAAAATTGTTCAGAATAATGCATCTCATGAAGGTTGGCAAGGGGACTGGGGGGATGTAAAACTACTGACAACTTTAGTTCCTTAAAAATACACTTAGAACAATAAATGTATGCGTCCATCAACTATTATTAAGACCCTATTTAAAAGGTGCAAAATTTGAAAACTTATTTTACATGGCTAGAAGTTACAGAAAGAACGATTTTTCCTACTAGATTTCAGTACACTGTAAGGTTCTACCTAGTGCATAATGTGCCTAGAAGACATTTTCAGATCCTTGATAATCTCTGCTGTCTGGTCTGGAGTGCCAGAACTCACAGCATGGGGGCACTTTCCACCCTAACATCCACTAGGACTTGGCAGCACCATGGAACAGTGACAATCTTCTCTGAAAGAAACCGTGTTAGAAAGCAACAGCATTATTGATCACCTCTCAATACAATGCCAGCCTAACTGTTCTGCTGGAAGTACAGTGTGAGAACCCTGGGAAGGATCTTCCAGTCTAATGCATCAACCCCTACTGCCTATCCAAGCAATAGAACTCCTTCAAAGAAACTAAAAAGCACAGTAGAGACTGTTATTTTTGAGACTTAGTCACAGCTGTCCTTTATTAAAGGAACATAAGTAATATAGATACAAGAAGCTCTTAGTCTTCATCCATTCTATTCATTGAAAAAAATACCTGTTATTTCTGGTGCTTAATGTAACCAGATGGATAATCCTCAGAGAAAAAGTATGTTCTTTCACAAGATGGAGTTACAGAAGCTCAGGCCTTACAGAAAACCCAATCCAAAGTCTTCTAAGTGATGCTGAATGCTGCTGTGGGCATTAATAGCTTCTCTGTCATGTCAGCCCATAATTAATATTACCTTCTATGAAATAGACTTATGTTACTAGATATCTTTAAGTACAAAAATCAAAGCTCCCTTGCCCCAAAGGGATTACTTGCTTCCACCCTCTCTGAGGTCAAAGACATTTTCAGCTTTAACAACAAGGTACTCTGGTTATCTAGTTCATTAAATGCATTGGGGATTTTTTTCCATCATTAACATACCTGAAGTTTGATATGATTCTAGCATCTAATTTACACGGCAAGATGTTTGTGTTTGCAGTTCCTGAATTGCTTCTGTGTGAGGGGTAGACTTTGATAAGTTTTTAATTAAACTGATAATATCACTTTAAAAGCTAAGACACCTAGAGTATAAAGGACACAAGTAATAACCGATTTTATAAGGCTTAGCAGCTTTATAAAGCTTGCTTGCTTTGTGGAGGGAACTGCTTCTGTGAAAATGTGTGTTTGCCATCTGATTGCTTCTGAAGAATATTTAAAGAAGGTTAGACACCTCTGGCTTGAAGAAGGATTGCATATTGCCCTTCCAATAATACAGTTCTGTTCTGTATTTCAGAATGGGAGGGCTGTAAACCTCTCCCGCTGAATTAAATAGCTCTGCATTTCATGCTCTCTGCTCCTTGCAGCAAGCAAGCTTTGCCTGTGTGTTAAATTCCATGCTATAAAGTGACATTTCTACTTAATTACATTGTACTTGCACTTTAACTACTGCAATTATTTAGAAAACATTGCTAACACCCTAAGAGGGGCCACCCTTTAACAGGTGAGTTCCAGGCTGCCTCACAAACACCGAAATGAGGCAGTACATCATCTGTGGAATGTTTTACATGCAACTTAAGGAAGAAGCAGCCAAGCAGTTTTCAAAGACACAAAGAGCCGCTAACTGGGGATAAAAGATCTCCAACAGAAGATGTTGAACACTTCTGGCAAAATGACCAAATAACCACAGAGGTCAAAAACTGGTAAGACTCAGACAAGTCTACCTTGATGGAAATGTATTCAATTGAACAGTAGAAAATTGTTTCCTATATGGGAATAGGTATCAGCCTAAACTGGTAAAATGCTCCAGCTGCCACACAAGTGATTTCTGAGAATTCCATCAAATTCCCTTCAGCAAAGAGAATGTAGGAAACCTCAGGTAATGCAGGAAAGCAGATCCATTAAAAGGCACATTGCTGAACATCTTGCCCAAAGTCTCCACATCTTCACCTGACTGACACAAAAGCAGATTCTTACCAGATATGCTGGAAGCCAGGCTACTGTTCCAACTGACTAGATGCTTCTGAAGGCAAACATCAGAGAGCAGTAGCAGGAGACACAGGACTTAGGTCAGAGACAGATACCTTTTCTAAATCTAGTCCCAAACCTGCATGACTTACCACAGAAGGTTCACTGCCATCAAGATGAATCTATGCAGGGACAAAGTGCAAAATTTTAAAGCAAGGCAGAGCACAGACCAGATGAATACTGCAATTCAATCCTTGCTTGGATGAAATACTCAAGGAAGTATTCTCAATGTGCTCTTAAACCAAGACTTAAACACTTGCCAAGCATGAGTCTTGATCTCACAGTATGTTCCACACAATGAGAACCTGACACACA
>NW_008675610.1:44691-64351 GCF_000695815.1 Acanthisitta chloris
TGTTTGTTCCTAGCAAGCAAATCACAGGTTATTTTTTCCTTTTCCCTTACATCCTTATTTTTATGGCACACTTCCACTACCATTGCATTTTAGAGGAAGCAGCCTATGACTAAACGACTGAGTACTTTATTTCATAAGTAAAGAAAGTAATTTACTTAAAGAGCAATAAATTGATAGATTAACACACATGAAATAATAATTAAGAACTCCTAGCAAGCAAATCACAGGTTATTTTTTCCTTTTCCCTTACATCCTTATTTTTATGGCACACTTCCACTACCATTGCATTTTAGAGGAAGCAGCCTATGACTAAACGACTGAGTACTTTATTTCATAAGTAAAGAAAGTAATTTACTTAAAGAGCAATAAATTGATAGATTAACACACATGAAATAATAATTAAGAACTGGTTTGAAATGTACTTTACCAAACAGATTCATATTTCCAAAGAAATTCTTCCACAGTATGAATACATTCATTCTGACCTCAAACACGAGAACCACTAACAAAAACACAAGATGAATTCCAACCACTAAACAATTTTACAGGAGCAGATCCAATGCATATTATTTTAGTTTGAGTTACACAAATTCTCAGGAGGAAAAATAGCATAACATGACTTTTAACTGAAAGAGTCTGAAAAACATCCTTATGCATATTTTTGTTGCTCTGCATCAAAACAGGAATTAAACCTGTTTCTTCTGATGAAATGAGTGCAACTGATACAAACTCTAGAGTCAAGTCTCTTGCTGTGTACTCAAGTATCAAGGCTGCCATCCAACAGGGATTCTACCTATGGAAAATTTTCTGTAAAGCTCAGGCAAACTCAGCAATATCTCTGCACTTGCATTTAGCTTTGAAACCCTCTATTTCTATTTCAGACTGTGAGAAGGGCTTATGTGCTTTAAAACTCATCTACCTTTACCAACTCTAACACCTGGTCCAACAAAAGTTATTACAAGCCTTGGTCCCTACTTCCTTAGGCCATCACGCCAATAGCAAAGTTCCATCCTATATAGGCCTTCTAAAAGTATTTGAAAATGTTCCTTCTCTGAAAGAATCAACTTTCAATTTCACTCATCGGATCATTACCAGTAAGTGGAAGGCAAAATACTTTGTGCTTTTCTTTATCAGGTACAGAAATAGGGAGATTTTCTCACTAATAGTGTTGAAATTTGTAGTAATTTGGCTGCCTTTCCCCCACTAGAAAGCAAAATACTCAGCTGAAATAAGATACTTGAGGTGCATATGCCACAGGGTCTTTTCAGCAGTATGATCTTAGACTTCCATGAAACTTGGCTTAAATTTAGGAGTTTTTATCTATAGATGATTCTTTCTGCTGTATGCATAACCATTCAGTGTGGACTTAGTGGCTTTATATTCTGTAGGAACATAAGTACTGATTAAAACCCCTTTTGTTTTAAAACAAGTAGTTCATTAAAACATATTTGTTGTTTAGTTTGTCATTTGCTTTCTGTTACTAAGGCAACTGACTTTTTCCTGAAGGGCAAAAAAATTGATTATCAAAGCTAGCTAAGATTTTTTTAAAAATAATTCTTGACTATAAGTTTGCAGATTGCCTTGATCCACTTTCTTGGGAATTTTTAAGTAAGCACTAGCAAAAAAAAAAACCAACTACTGGTTTTTCAAAACAAAGTATAAAACAACTTGCTATAGCAAGCATCTTGGGAGACTATAAAATACCATTTGGGTAGCTGATAGTAAGAAATCGAATTAGAAAGTAGTAGTTTGATAATATAGCAATTATCAACTTGGATATAGGGTTCTATTTCTATTTTGAAATGCTTTAAATAGGAGGATCATCATATCTTTGTGTGCCATGTTGCACTGTAGTACACTGACAGCACACTAAGACAACTTGCTTTTTTTATACATATTTAAAGTTTCAGATTTTAGCATCAGTTTCTTTGTGTTCATCCAAACAGCTGCAACTCTCCAGTGCTGGGAGAGTTTAGCAGAGTACCTCATAGCTGCAGTTCTTGAGGAATCCCCTTTCAGTTATCACTTTAAATATTTCTACAAAAAAAACAAAAATGGGAAACATGACATTCTTCCAGACACATCCTGATTTCACAAAAGAACCCACAAAATAGACTCTTCTACAATACATTTGCTAAGGTTACCACAGGTGTCCACAGCTGTCTACACGACTAAGATATTCTAAGGAACTAACATTAACAATGCTGCAAAGACTCCAAGAAAAAAAGTACATATATGATAAGTTCAGGTGGGATTTTTGTTGGTTTCATTTTTCCAGACACATCCTGATTTCACAAAAGAACCCACAAAATAGACTCTTCTACAATACATTTGCTAAGGTTACCACAGGTGTCCACAGCTGTCTACACGACTAAGATATTCTAAGGAACTAACATTAACAATGCTGCAAAGACTCCAAGAAAAAAAGTACATATATGATAAGTTCAGGTGGGATTTTTGTTGGTTTCATTTTTTGTTTGAGTCTTTTTCTATTGCAACAGGGTTTTCTTTTTCCTGCCAATGGAGACAATGGCATAGCACTTTTAGAAATGCCAGAGGACAAATCATTAGATGTTTAACACCACACAAGAAACTGACCTGCTGCATTCTAACCGTACATGAACATGTGTGGAGAGGTAAGTCATGGAGAGATTTAGATATAGGTTTAGAATAATGATTCTTATATTAAGTAGTCAAAAATATCAGTACAAGCTAATAAGCTCAAAAGCCACCGTATGAAAATAAAAGCCCAGCCAATGACGGAAGCAGGGGCCATACAAAAGGTTCTTACACACACCCATCAGAACTCTCTTTCCTTTCCTTCCACACTAACATTGTCAAATATTTAAAACCGAGCAGAGTAAATTTTTCTGGAGCACTTTACAATAACTGAAGCTGGAAAAAGAACTATGACTTGGTTAGAAAGAGGTGTGTAACATATGGGGCAGTCAAACCATTTCAAATGCCTAAATGTGAGCTATATTTTTGTCCTGCAGCAGAGTTACATGAGAATGCTGTGCAAAGAGAAGGATTCTCAAGAATTCTGATGTGAATGAACACCAAACAGGGAGCCAGGATACACACAAGTGGTCATCTAGAATTTTTCATGGAATAAGAAAGATTGTCTTGGTTGGGATTCTTGCATTGTTTGTAGATTTGGGTTTTCTTCAGAAGGCAGAAAACTCCTAAGGATCCAACATCCTTTACATGCACAATGCAGAAAGTCATTTTCCAAATCATGCACTTTGTGCCAATAACCCATACCCACTGATAAGATTTCAACAACAGAGTAGTCACAACTCTGTGCTGGTTTGGTAGGGGGTTTCTTAGCCTACCAGCACAGATGTTTCTATATACAATCCAATATAGAGTACAATGCACTTGACTACCAATAATTTTGTCCAGAATACATATTTATAACTTTTAGAATTACTGTACTACTCATTAGATGCTTGACAGTGCCAAACTACAGTAAAAATTATCTTCTTAATGTATGACATTTCAACTTGTTTGTTTTAAATCAGTCTGAACTACAGTGCACTCTTACTATTGAGTAAATTATTACCTGAATGATTTATTTACAGGCAACAACAATTCGTGACTGTCTGTCTGTCTAAGAGCTGGTTGAAAGGCTGTAGGATGTTCTTCATCTTTCAGTGTAGAAAATAGATAGCTCATGGAGAACATCACAAATTTATGGGAAGGTACTTTACCCTAGTTTCATACAGAAAGAAGGCTTTAGAAACCCCAAACACTTCACTTCTTCCTCCCAATCACTTCTTAATCTACAGGCCACTTTCTATCCCTTTTTTCTTTCCAAAAAATAGGATAGACTGACAGATTAAGTAAACCCTTCTTAAGAGACAAAATGATGCAAGAAAATCCACCTAAGAAAGCTTGCAGGAAAAGCTTCTGTACAAGGTGCTCATGATCAAGCATCTTGCAATTCTGCAAAACAAAGCCTTACAACTCTTCTAGTATTAACGTTTGCAGGACTATCTGCAAGTACTCCTGCATTCATTACAAGAATGAAATAGCACAAGCGCTGAGTAAATTAAGAGATGGATAATTTTGGTACCTAGCTGGACTTAGGGTTATAAAAATATACATTTAGTGGTAAGTAAAGCCAGAGAAAAAGGACCAGTGTCCTGGTAATACTCCAGAAGCAAGCTATTGAGGCTTAGGATTTAGATTTCAATAAAATTCTCTTTTTATTGTCCTCTTCTGGGAAATTAAGCACACTTTCAGCCTTTAGAAGCTTTGGCAACATCAGATAATGCAAACACTTAGAGCTGGATGAACTGACTTCATCAATGAAGCTCCAGAGCTTACCTACAACCTGCTATATCTTCACTGATAGCCCTGGGGAGACCTTCAGTAGGCATGAATCTGCCTGAAGGTCAGGCAGTCTGTCAAGGATTGTGACTACTCAAATTGTCTTACCTCCTGTGCCATTCAGCAGCTCACTAAGCTAATACTTAATATGGCAATAACATTACTCAGTGACCACAGTTATCACTTACATATGACAATTTAATTCTGCAAACACAAACCTTATACACTTTATAGATGCCCAGTGCATCAATTACTTCTCACACATCAGACCTGAAGGATAGCTCTACTTGAAAAAAACACTTTTTTTTCCCCCCTGAATAAAAATAATGGGGGGGGGGGGAAATCCAAACCTCAAAGTGAAAGAGAAGTGTTGTCCCATACCAACTTCCAAAAAAATTCCACTGATTCCTTTGCAGAAAACCCTCTAATCATTGTACAGAAATTTAATCATCTCTAAGACCAGACTTGTCAGAAATCTATCGAACAAAGTTGAAAGTAAAAACCTGCCTCCATAATCCAAGCTGCATTAGGCCTCTGCTGAGTCCCAAAGGGGATAATTAGGTTTGCAAGTCTAATAATCCACTGTAATAGAACAGCCTTTGTTCTCAGCAAGCAGGCCTTGTTTCAGTTCACCATCTGAGAAACAGGAATATCTGATGTCAATAATCAATTGACCTAAAGAAAACATTTTGCACTTCAAGAACTTCAGAGGTTTTGAAAACAAAGAGTTCTCCCCCCTCTCCTTGCACCAAATACAGGTATTTGGGAAGAACATTCAAGATTGGCTCTTTGAATCCTAATGATTCAAATGCACCACACAACTAATTACAGATATAAAGTATAGATCACACAGCCTGTCCTTATGGAATATGCAAACAGAGCTTGATATAGCTAGATCTGCTGTGAAGCTTATTTCAAACTTAGGTAAATTCCAGTCTACAGCTTTCAGGTGTCAAAAGATAAACAAGCATAGAAGTATTTATGCTACCACCCTTGATACCTCACCGTCCCACAGACCTCTCAGATACCTTTCAAAGATGAGCCTAGAAACTAAAAATAGCAACCTGGATATGAAAACCACCGACACAACAGAAAGGACAACAAAGCTTCAAGACTAATTTCATAAAATATTAAAGGAAGTGTGACATTACATTTTTCTAGCCACTTCCTGGCATTGTGATGCTCATCTGAAGAAATCCTCAGCTGCAACTTGTTACTTAGTGTCAGGGACCGGAGGAAAAGTCCTCAAGTCGAGCTCTGCATAGGTGGGGGCGGCACTTGCTCCCCCCCCAACCCCTTGAGCCTCGGCAGGTAACTGCAGGTCTGCACTGACCACATGGCTCTGGGTGAGCCCTGAGATGGTGGCAGGTGATGCCGAAGCTCCTGGCAGTGCCCAAAGCACAGATCCAAGTGTGAGCTCACCCTGGGACGGGCCCTGGGCAAAGGGAACGGAGAAAAGCACAGCGAGACGTGAGCCACGCGGTGCTCCCACTGCCCTGGGCTGGGAGTGATGGGACCTCGCTGCATCCACGGGTGGTGGCGATAGACCTCTCTTTCTCATCTATTTTTCTTTTTCTCTTCTCTTCTCCTTTGCAACATGCTAAGCTCCAAGCCCCACTGAGCAGTGTCCCCTTAAGTACTCACTAAGTGCCACGATCAGTGTCGCTAAGACTTTGTTCCCTCAAGGTATGCGGAGTTAAAGTTTGCTCGGAATGTTTGAATACTGGGAAGTTTACTGATTTTCCTTTTGCCAAGTGTCTTATTCCACATGGGTGACCCAACGTTCCGAAGTAAAAATTATTTCTTTTTGAACCTCCTGAGAACTGCGGTTTTTCTCCCATGCACTGCTCAGAGTAATTCAAAATTACCTTCCCTTCAACCCACTGAGTGGACCAGGATGTTACACTTATCCTCTGGGTCCACCTCAGCTCCACCTGCACCCAGGCCGGCTGGGTTTCCCTCTCTGCATAACCAGCTCCAGTGGCACCATTCCTACCACACCTGCAGCCTCTTGAACCTTCCTTCTCTTGAGTGTGCCTGCTCAGCATCTCCCTGGGCAGAGCATCTCTCCTTTTTCCAGGAGGTTTCCATCAGCAGTCACTTCAAACAAATACAGCCTGACACAAAGCAGAAGGAAAATTAAACAAAACTCAAATGTTTCTGTCACAATGATTTACTTTTTAAGAATACATTTTCTTAGAGCTTTTGAAAAAGCCAAATTGTTCTGTTGCTTACATCTTATGAAAGAATCCCATGTAGGAGTGAACCCTGTAACCCATAAGAGCTCACCCCAGCCACTCCCTGGCTGGTAGAAGGAGGAAAACATTATACAAACCATTATACATTCTGCATCATCTGTTTGACCTCACATCTATCCCTTCCCTTCAGAAAAAAGTACAGTGTAGCACAACAAATGTCACTCTTTAGAGCAGTCATTCCTTCAGCAGGTCCTAAGATGACATCATTTGCATTGCACACAGAGGGAGACGTGCAAGCATGAACAATGGATTTAGAGTCACTCTTCATGGAAAATATAGCAGTGCTGATGAAGATTAAACTTCTGAGACCAACCTGAAGACTGGTCACCAGGAAATCTTGCAAGCTTGGAACAGCTTTGTTAGCCTGAGGACAGTTGCAGACCAGCTTGTAGCTCCAGGTTATTTCCAATTCATACATACTCCTGGAAGTGATTCTTACCAATGATATTGACTACACCTAACACAGTCCATCTCCTGCTGGTTTTAAATTTCATGAAAATCTAATCTTACTCAAAAAACATTACTATGATTAATTCAAGATTTTGTGTGCTTGAGCCTGCATAAAAAACCCGTTGTTTTAGTGCTCATCTATAACAGGGTTTGATTTATTTATTTTTCCAATATAAAATCATTCCACTCTCCCCCCTCAAAAAAAAAAAAAAAAAAAAAAAAAAGAAGAGATAACATGAAGCATTCCTTTCCTTCTATAAAATGCATTGTAGGGCTGAACCACTATATAAGTTTCACCTACTAAATGTGAAAAATGTCTATACAGAGCAGCTAATATCTGGGACATGTATCTCAGGGGGGAAAAAGTAAAAAAAAGACCTCCAGGATTTTATCACAAGTTAGAAGCAAACCAAAATTCACAACTGATTCTCTAAAAAGGGATAGGCCTCACTTCCCTAGCATAAAAAATAAATATACTGGGAGTTACACAGCATTGAAATATTTAATGCTGTTGAATTGAAACGAGAAAGATACTGCTTTAAAGTGCTTCATCTTCTATAATAATCTTTCCTTTTACCCTGTTTTAAAATGAAAAAGCTACTTCAATGTTTTAATAGGCAGGATATATTTTTGATAGAAAACAAAGAGTCTTTGTTTCAATAACTTTCTTAGAAGAGGTTAAAGAGTAGCAAATTTTCTTTTTAAGGAGTAATAAAATTATAGGAGTTGCCATGGATATGAAACAGAAACATATTCCTCCCTACCCCCTCTAGTTAAAACACAAGTATTTTAAACTGCATTTGTGTTTCAAAATAAAAACACAGATGCAATGTGTATTAACAATGCAATTGCTCTGTAAATGTTCGCTAACAAGAGGCAAGAGTCCAGATGTCTTGGTTCCACCACTCAGTGATCACTTTAACATCCCTGAAGAAGCTGAGAGGCTGCTTTCATGAACAGCCATGAACCCTTTTCCTCCACTCGTGAATGATCTAAACTCCAAGGTGGTCAGTTTTGGCCAAACTCTGAATTCCTTAAATTGCCATCTGTAACACTAACTAAAATAAGAAACAATCTGTTATCCTTTGGAAGAAAGGAGGAAGCAGAAAGGATAGAAAACAGAGGCTGTGAGGAGTTGTGAAAGCCTACTTGAATACTGAAGCTATTGATTTATTTTTTGCTGTGACCCCTCAATCTATGGTTTCATCAGTTTACTCTGCTCTAAATTAAATTGACAGCATGGCACTGAAACTGAGTCACTGGAAGTGGTCAAACTTTGACCCCATAAATCTCAAATGAGGGTGACAAGCTACATGCTTGGTAAAATCAAATATGGAAATTTTGGTATGGGCAGAATTTTAATTACATAATTATTAGCTAGAGAGAGCATCTCAATGTGTAAAAGCTTGTGTAAACTCCAAGGTGTTTATCAGAATCATGGCAAATCCATGTGTTCTGGTAGCTCAAGACAGAGCCCAGTCCAGCCCGGAGCAGTGAGCACAGATACCTTTGTAAGTCACTCAGGGAGCTCTTCTTTATCCTGCATTAAATCCATCCATAAACATGAAATCGGGAAAAGCAGACTTAAGTCCAGTCCAGCGCTGCCAAATAGCCCTATGCTCTCTACTATGCTACGCAACAGGATTGCATCCACTCCACTCCTCTGAATATGGCTTACAGTTCTGTAAAAAATCCATTAATCTTTGGGTATTTTGGAGCTTACACAGTCAGTTTGTTAAAAAATCCTTAAAACTGAAAGGTCAAATGCCACTTAGAAAAAAACATAGAAACTGAGTTAGCCTCATGCACCTTAATTTAATGAACCTGCATGCATGGAAACAAATACTGCCTGCATTTGTGTGTCCGAGTGGAATGTCCTTTGGTCCAGCAAAATGTAAAAATCACCTCAAGAAAACATCTCTTGTACACTCACATTGACATTGTTAGAGCAAAGGACAGACAGTTAGACCTCATTTCTTCA
Source organism: Acanthisitta chloris (assembly GCF_000695815.1). Taxonomy (NCBI): domain Eukaryota; kingdom Metazoa; phylum Chordata; class Aves; order Passeriformes; family Acanthisittidae; genus Acanthisitta; species Acanthisitta chloris. Next base: position 53,716 of record NW_008675610.1, read on the forward strand.
GGAAACCACCCTGAGATTGCTCCACAGACTCATGGTATATCCTGAGTTGGGAGTGACCCACCAGGATCACTGACTCCTGGCCCTGCACAAAACAGCCTTTGTGGTAACAGGCACTGCCAGCAATGCTGGTGAGTGAAGAGCCCCTGGGAGTGCTGCAGGATGAGTGTCCTGGCTGTGCCCTCTCACTCCTCCACATCCCTGAAGTGACACAGAGGAAGGAAGAGTCTGTAGGCATTGGGAATGGAGGGGTGTAAGTCCTCCGGCAGTGCTGGTCTGCAGGAAAAGCAGAGTGTGGAGCAGGGACAGCCTTTGCTGCTCAGCCCTTTCCTTGTCCCGTCAGTCTGTCATCCTGTCACTGTGTGAGTGCACAATGCTAGAGGAATGTGCCCCTGCCCAGCTGGCATAATCACTTTTGTCTTTTCTCCTCTGGCTTTTCTCTGTGGTGGTTTTGCAGCATAGAATTTTTAATTGAGAAAAGATGTTCTCCAAAAGGAGAAAATATCCAGTCCACGTACAAGAAAGGTAGTACATCCAAAGGAAAAGATTGCCTTTCGTCCTTCAACACAGGCAAAAGCAAGAGCTCACTTCCGGAGCTTCTTGATAAACCTTTTGTCCTGTCTTGTCTCCCACTCTCATCCCAAGCTGGAAACATTTTAACTTACATAATTGAACCTTGCTGAGGTCAAACCCAAATGGAAGTAGTTTCTTCTAGAGGACAATGTCAGAAAACTTTAGTGAGAGGTGACTATGTCTTTTGCCGAAGTAGATTTCATGCTGCTGAAAGATCCAGCAGCAATGACAAATGGCCAATTCTCTTCAAGATTTAAAGCTATTACTTGAATCTGTGAGGAAAAAAAGCCAAGAGAAGAATAGAGAAGCTAGTGGAAAATCGGCAGCTGTTAGGGTTAAAGTACAGACCACTTCAGGGGATTGTACCTACTTGGCCTCTAAGTGAAACTTACAGGGATTTCTGAGGCATCGGTCCCAGTTTTATATTTGCCCATTAGACATGAGCTCAATAGACTATGAAGAAAGGAAGCAGAGAGGCTGCCCAGCTGCTCTCTCCATCGGAACACCAGCAACAGGGATCAAAGATGGTACAGCTTTGGGTGGAAACATGGAACTGAGGAAACTAGAGGAATGTCAAACCTCAGGTGAAGTAAATTCTTTTTGTCAAATGTGCCAGTGAAGGAGATATTACTGGTCTTGATTGAGCACTGTGTATCTCAAGCATGAGGAAATGGCCAGGCCACTTCTTGGCTGCTGCTTAGTACTTTGAGAAGGTAGACAGCTACTGTGAGTTAGGTCAGCCTTCAGACAAGCATGAAACCAGACTTCTGTCATTCTGCAAGCATACAGCTCAGAGCATTCACCCTGGCCTGTTCTTTCATGCTCATATCCCTGTGTGGAATAGTTTAGAGCCCGAGAAAAGGGCTCAGTGTAGAACCATAAAAAGGGGCTCAGTTTCACAGGTAGATTTTCCTGAAAATTAACATGGCTTAGGCAATACTAATAGATAGGTAATTGTGTAGTTACAATGAAATCAACTAATTAAAGGGAAGCCAAATGGGAAATATCCAGTGTTCTGTTTTGGCAGGCAACAGAGAAAAATTTTCCCAATGCTTGTATGTATCCCTAAGCCATTTATATCTCTAATTCCAGACCTTTTCTCTGTCAGAGGAAAGGATTAAAATCTCTTATGAGAACAGTGTTAACAGGAGAAGAACAAACAGGAAAGCTTAGTTTTGAGGTGGCAGTTGAAATCTGAAATTTCATCCTGGAAAGCGTTATCCTCCCACCCTGATAAAATTTGCTCTTTACAGTTCTTCAGCCTTTGGTTATTTATGGCAAAGCCAAACTCTTTTTTCACCAAACAGTGAAATCAGCTACCAAATTAGAATAAATTAATTTTTCATTGCTTTTTATGGTGTTAGCTTCTAAAACAAGTATGAAGGAGTAAATGGGATTCTGTGCCACCTTCAGACTCAGTATAATTTACTGAGCTACACAGTTTGTTGTGGATTACCAAAGAGGCAAAACCAATATTAAATTAATCCTATCTTTTTACTACTTGGGACAAGCATGGACACATCCTGCTTTCAGAGAAAACCAGAAATGCTTTGGCTGGGCAACAGTTCCAATCTTCACCCTCACTGATGTGACAGATGGGGCAAAGGCAGAAGAGATGAAGAAGCAAAGAAGTAAATACATTTATTCAGTAAGTTCACCCATTTTTATGAAATTCTGTCATTTCCATGAAAATGTGCTGTCATGCATTTTTGTTATGCATCTCTTGTATGAAGGGGAAAGGGAGTGATCATTGTTTTAACCTGGAGAGACTTTAGCAGAACAGTCTCTAGAAATACTAGGATGAAATAATAATAATAAAAAAATCTTTTAGCGTAAGCAGAAGGTATAGGGATAATGTTGAAGAAATACTGGAAATCCATTTTCTCGAACTTTTTCAAGGTAGCCAGACAAGCCATTAGTCAAACTAATGTAAGGCATAATTCCACAGTAGCAAAATGACTCCATGACTTAATGCATCCTTTCCATTCTTCTGTCTCCCACAATCCTTTTGATAATCTTATCATTGTGTAACCATCACAGGCAGCATCACCAGAAGTAATGGTTAGCTATTCTCAGACCACTTCTAAATTATTCACAACAGCTATGTTTCCATTGCTCTGACTCATTCTTTCAGAAATAACAGGAAGTAGAAAACATATAAATGGAAGAGTTATGACATTACATTTTCAGAAAAACAGAGAGCTAAAAATTATCCAGTCTACTATTTCTTTTCTCAGCAATGCAAGAAACATTGTCATCTTACTGAACAATGGCCCACCAAGGCACTGAAAGAAACCCTCCAACACCAGAAGTTGCTCAGTGCTGAACATTAGGTTATTTTCTGCTACTCTTACAGGAAAAAGGATGCAAGGAAAGATGAAACTTTGCTAGGAGAGAAACAAGACTCCTTTTTTTCCCATTTTAATATATTTTTAATATTAATATTAATGATCTTCTACTATATGGTAAGACTAGACCCAAAAGGATGATCTTGGCAGGCACCTTTTAGTGCATCTTACATAGGAAGAGTAATTTTAAAAGTCACAGTCCTGCCACTCTCCCCAAATGCTTGACTAGTGCTTTCTGGTTTTCGGTTTGTTTGTTTAAGTGGCTTTTTTTTTCCCTTTTTTTTTTTTTAAACAAAAAGCTTATTATTAAAAAAAAAAGAAAAAATCATTTCAACTTGTGCTTTATATGAGAGATCTCCAAGTGACTTGCAGAGGTCAGTTTCATTACCCTTATTTTAGGGAAGAAAAGACTGAGGCACAAGGAGAAAACTCTTGGCAAAGAATTCAGGCAAAGTCATGGAATTAAGGTCCGAACTCCAAAGGACTACACACCAGCTCTCAGTACTGAGTACTCTAGAAACTGGGCAGGTTTAAAGAGAAAACTAGTGGAGGCACAATGCATTTAATTGCCCTCGTTGGTCCTTTTCCTTTATATAACATTATAAAACAAGACTGCACCAAATAAGTAAGGAAACTGGTATTTCTAGGAGGCGTTAGAAAGGGAGAAGACAACAAACATGACAAGTGATGGGCACTCTACAGCCCCTGTCTCCCACAAGAGCGTTTCCTTTTCCTGTTGGAAGAACTTCTCTGAAGGTTTTGCAAATTGGCTCCAGGGCTGGTCCTTCTCACTGAAGTATAGAAAAATACCGTGGAAAATGCTTCTGGAAGGATGATCTGGCTCGAGATCTCTCTAGTAATAAACTATTGGATAGAATGTCTTACACAATCTTCCAAAAGTAATTCAAAATGACTTGGAAAGAAGCCAGCTGGCCTGGGAGCTGGCTGAAGAACTGCAAACAAATGGTGATGTTACACAGTGATGTATCAAGTTGTCCGCTCAGACACCAGAAAGAGCAGTGTTCTGTCAGGTCTTATTTACAGCACTGCTCTGCTCTGCAAAGTGACAAGAGAAAATGGCACCTTCTTTCTCAACAAATCTGATCTATATATGTATCCAGTCGTATCTAATTAGTGACAAAAGTTTATTCCTATGACTCCTGCAGAGCCAAAATGGTTTGGAGTTAACTGAAGAGTACTGCTGCCAGTACATTGTTTAAATAGTTTGGTAGGTTCCACACAGTTATAGCTGCATAATGTGGGCTACAGGGGTGCCACCGGCAGCTTAATTCAGCCAACAGACTTGTTATTACCTGTAGTAATGCTTGAAATTGGAAAAAAACTCAAACCAACACCTGTCTGCCTCCCTGAACACAGGCAGTTTTCCAGACTGGCAGCCAGATCCCCCTTCTTGAGGGATAAGTACATTCAGGAAAGACTCATGAAAGTGGAACAGCCATGGATCTATGTAATGCTACATTTACCATGTAACTTTTCAGAGTGAACTGAAAGAGAGAACTTGTTTGTGATTTCGACGTAACAGGCCATGGGAGATCATCCCTGGGGCTAATGAACAATTGCAAAGTGATGATCAGTGAACTGAAAGAGGGAACTTGTTTGTGATTTCGAAGTAACAGGCCATGGGAGATCATCCCTGGGGCTAATGAACAATTGCAAAGTGATGATCTAAGAGGAAAGTTAAAAAAAAACCTTCCAAATTTTAATGTATAGTAGATAAAATTGTCCTTTAAACATGATTTCTGAATGTTAGCAATTCTATCATTGAATCATATTAAAATGCTTTCAGCATTCACTTTCTGAAAGTATACCTGAGCTGCTTTAACTGGAATTACCTTAAGTGATATAAAAGAGTGTACATTGTGGTTGGGTACTCATTTTCTTTGCCACAGTGCTGGTAAGTACCCTGAAAACTAACAAATCCAGCAGGTGGTATTGACCTATCTTAAAATAAACTAAGGTGAATAATAAATTAGTATAAACTAAACACATGCAATATACTACAACATTAAAGGCTGTAACATACCACATATAATGGATTTCCTGTGGCTCATGAGTGAGCATAAAGTACTGACTGCTCAGAATAGAATCTAGCTCAAATTAGGGATGGGCAGGAAGGAGTCTCAGCAGACTCTGAGTGTGAAAATGCTGTCAATTTCCAGAAAAATAAACAGGGAACTTTCTTACAAAAGAATGCAGTGAATGAAAGTGAGAAATAAGGAGAGGAAAATTGGACAGTGCTTTCTGGTAGATGTTGAAATAATGACAGTACATCTTCATTAATAGGCATGAGACTGGACCACTCAATTCTGGAAGGTATCTTCCCACTCGATATGAGAACATTGTTTCTAGCAAATACCCAGGACACAGGAATGCAGCCTAGATTATTTTTCCCATGTTGCCACACTTATTACTGCAGAAAGTCATGAGTAATCCTTTGCAAATGTCCCTAGTATAAGGACTTGTTTCATGTTTGCATTCCGAGATGCACATCGGCCAGGAGAAGGCCTTACAGATAGCTTTTGTCCTATAGTCGAAAGTAGGAGAGCTTAATCTATCCTTACTTTCCCCTTACACTCCCCAAATGTGTAACAAACTCCTTGTCCAGCAACCAAAGTCTAAAATACAAAACCAAAGTAACACAGCCAAAAGGAAACATCCCCTATGTACTCATACTCAAACATAGTGAAACAACTGAATTGTTCCCTATGTCACAGGATGTTTTTGTTAAGAAAAAAAGTACTAGCACAATTCATCACACGAAAGAAACTCTGAATACAAAGAGCATCGTTTCTTGTAGAAATTAATTTGGGGTAACTTCTGCAATTTTTGGTGCATTTCAGCATGCTCATTCTACTCTAAACTTTGGAATTCATTCCACTTTTCATTGTTACCATCAAAACGAGACTGAGACCTAAAGGCTATTACCATGCTGGATTACAAAAAGAGGCTCTATAGAACTATCAAGAGTTTAATTGAAGGTATTATTTCTCAAAAAAATCCCCTTGATACTCTCACGTTCTTAGACCAACTCTCAGTAACTCGCTACTGCAGCTTTGAAAAGTTCTGCTTTTGCTTGGAGTAGTCAATTTTGCACTTTACCCAGTGTCATGCTTACTTCTATTACTACAAAATTAGTCCTAAAATAAAGATCTTCCAGAAATCCAAAAGACACTGTCAACTTACCCTAAGAAACCACCAATTTTCTGGATTAGGAGTTTGATTATAACTGAAGCCCTTCTTCACCTTATTCTCTCTCTCTGTTGTTTGTCAGTGCCCATGACAAGAACTGCATGGTGTAAACCCAAGTCGTTGTCACTAAAAATCTGTAATGTGTAAATGTGACTAAACATATACAATGGGTAAAGAAACTACAATTTTCATAACTGCTTGTCAAGTGAAATCACACTTTGCAATACTTCATATTGACGTTGTAACGTCTCTACGAGTAGGTACTACCATTGTCTAATTTCTCTTGTTAAGGATCCTTTTTCCCTAATATCTGATTTAAATGTTTCCTTTTATGCAGTAATTTCACACACTTGCTCCTTATTATGTCATTTTCAGCCACTGTCAATAACACAACAGGGATTCTTGCAGCTCTGTTGTTTGTAGACATTTATGTCCCTATCATTGTCCCCCTTGGCTCCTTCTCCTGGTTGTGCATATCAAAGGGTGGTTCTGTCTGCAAGGTGGGATGTGTATATGATGGGATACAGTGTTGATGGGACACAGTGTGTATGGGATTCAATGTTTATGGATACAGCATTTGTCATCTGTCATTTGCCTTTGTACCAAAGTGATGCAAAATTTGCATGTCAAAAGCCTTTCCCCCATTCCTCCAACTGCTAAAGCAGCAAACTCAGTCTGGGATCTGATAGTCAAGCTGTGTTCCTTCTGCTTCATACATCATCTTTCTAATAAAAGTTGTAGAGTGAGCCCCAGCTGCAATTCTGCTGATGACGCACGTAACAAAATATCCACCAGCTCGTTGCACCATTGGCTCAGCAGCAGAACACAAGTGAAAACTAGATGCCACTCAAGTGATTGTGAATGACTTGAATTAATCATGTGGGACAGAGTGATGTCAGTAGCTTATGCCCAATATTCAGCAGAAGTCGTTCACTGAGATGTAATTTCTGGAGCTGAGCATGGTGTGTAAAATATTAACATTCAAAAGTGTCTAGTACCTAACTCTTAAAACATTTTCACATATTTAAAGTCATGATCCATATTTTGCGGGTTTTTATTGAGTTGTTCTCCAAAAGCCCTCAACTGTCTTTAATTGTAGTTCCTTCTTTAATGTGAACTCTTGCTGTGGGATTTAGACAATGATCATCTGACATGTAAGAGAAAAAAACAATGTAAATCAAATTGCGAGTTTTGACTGAGTAACAGCTTGTTTAGTTTAATCCATTTGAGAGATATCCATCCAGAATTAATCATGTTTGGGCTGGAAGAGCACTAAAGATCATTTTGCTCCACCTGCTGCCATGGCCAGGGACACCTCCCACCAGCCCAGGATGCTCCAAGCCCCATCCAACCTGGCCTGGAACACTTCCAGGGATGGAGCAGCCACAACTGCTCAGGGCAACCTGTGCCAGTACCTCAGCACCCTCACAGGGAAGAATTTCTTCCTAATGTCTAATCTAAACCTACTCTGTGTCAGTGTGCAGCCATTCCCCCTTGATCTGTCACTCCGTGGTCTTGCAAATTGTCTTATTAAATGTCCCAGTATAGGACACAGGCCCTTGCATAATCTTTCTGCTGGGGTGAAAGTTGCCAGCAACCATCCCCTGCCAGTGCTGAATACAGGATGAGATGGTATTTGTCTTTTGGAGGTCTTATGCTATATCCCAAGTTTTCCCTTGCATGTCAGTATATTAAAGAACCTCCTACTTATTCCATGAGAAACCATCCTGGACACAGGGCTGGGAACATGGTATTTTGTGCAACTGTCTAGTCCATGCTAAACAAATCAGAAGGCATGTACAGACCATACCCTTCCTACAGTGAAAATTCCACATTCTCCTTGGCTTCTTGCCAGTCTAAACTTAGATTCACCTTTTCATGGGAGCCCAGAAAAAAGTCATAACCTTTGTAGAGCCACTACCCTGACAAATGCTCTCTCTGCAAAGAACTGGGCTTACATTCAAACTGCTGTGTGTTAGAGTAGTTTTGTCTAACATTGTAAGTCCTGCAGGGCATTTTTTGTATGTTTACCATGAATTTAAGCATAAGGTCAGCATGTAGGCCTGATGTTCATAGTGTTACTAGTCATAGAGCCACCAGACTTCCCTTGTTTATATTTTATAATTTTGTCTGGCATTGATTAAGGTCATAGAGGAAGTACGTTAGCAAAGGTTGGCTGACTTGATCAGTCTAACATTGTAAGTCCTGCAGGGCATTTTTTGTATGTTTACCATGAATTTAAGCATAAGGTCAGCATGTAGGCCTGATGTTCATAGTGTTACTAGTCATAGAGCCACCAGACTTCCCTTGTTTATATTTTATAATTTTGTCTGGCATTGATTAAGGTCATAGAGGAAGTACGTTAGCAAAGGTTGGCTGACTTGATCAGGCTGTGGCACAGATTAATGCAGATTTCACAAGTTACATTCAGTACTTATGAAAAGTGAGCTTTGTTTCACTTGAACTTACAGTATCGGGGTTGGCTCTCCCCTCTCCTACCTGCCAGTCTCTAATAGACTAAATAATAAAGTGTGGGAAAGATTTTAGGTTTTGGGGAGGTTTTGTTTCTAAGTATCTGACTTGGGATTCTGCTTCTTTCTCTTCCTTTCTGTTTCTTTTCCAGAAACAGTTGTCTATAAGGAGCTCAGAAGCTCTGCAAGCAGGTCTATTTCTCTGCCTATTCATGCGCAGTTTAAAAAGAGGTCAGAACAAGCACAGAGCACAGTAACAGAAGATTTTCTTTGGAGTTGTCTTGGTACCAGTGTTTCTCAGTCAAAAAAGAAGTACTGACACAGGGGAAAATGATAAATTAATTCATAAGGACAGTATTAAAAACAAATGCATAAAAGTGGGGTAGGCTGAAACACATGATGGAGCAATGACTTCAGAATTCTCAAAGTAATAAGTAATTTGATTGCAAACAGAACAATTAACAGATTTTGTATGAGAAGACCAGTACTTAAGACTGAAATACCTGGATAGATTAAGGCAGAAACAGTAAAGATGAAAAATGAAGAGTCCCTGTGAGAGTAACCAAGGTGTATGATAAAGTTTGTCAGTGCAGAATGGCATCATTAAACATACTAGAAATCTGCCCTGCCTGGTCTTCAAGAACTTTGGACATATGATGTCACAATACATTTATTTAGTACATGACATCATGCTCAGGCTAAGAGCTTATTTGAAACTATAATGCTATTTTCCAAATGCAGAGCTGGAACCCTTTCCTAAAGCTATCTTCTCAGATTATTGCTTTTTAAATATATTTAATAAAAAATGTTAGTTAATGGAGACTGTAAATGCACTACTGAGCTGCTCTCTATTTGTGGTATTTTAAATTTGATTGAAAACAATTAGCAGATGAGAGAGATGCCTGTGAGCATTCATTAAAATGAGGCTTGTGGTTTGTGACTGTTGAATTTCACTGTGCATCTGGAGCTGTTTGCACTGATGGCACAGTTTTCTGTCATCATGAAAAAGGGACTGTTCCCTATAAAGGTTATGCTGGCAAAAAATAAAGTGTATTAAATTTTTCCAAAACTTCCCATTGAGAGAGCAGCAGCTTGCTACCCACGGGGAATTTCTCTATCAGACCACGATGGCTCATGGACAATTTAATTTGTTTTTTCGTTTAACAGCTTGTAAATCCCTCTCCTATAAATAACATGCACTTGTAAAAGCTGACTGCTAATGAGATGATTGACCCTAAAGGTCACACTGGCAGAATCCCCCATTGTTTGCTTAAGGATATAATTTTCATTTCATCTCACTGAAAACTGACATTCAAGCAGAACACAATGAGAAATTAAACAAAAAACTAGTGCATTACTGAAAGAACTCTGCTATTGTTTTATCTTTGGGACAGAAATTGTAGCTGGGACTGAGCATATTCATCAGCTGACTGACCAAGGCAGTCAGCTGATGAATATGTGGCTCTCAAATGGACTGTGGGAAGAAATGAATACACTGAAAAACATCTAGTGAGCAAGTATAGTATCAAAAGTGAGCACAGGCTGAAACTGAACATTCTATTTTATATTTCATTAAAACCAAGTTCAATTTCAAATCTCCTCTCAAGGTGAGGTGAGTGGGGTAAGGAGGTTTTATTGAAGTTTTTTTGCTTGTTTTATATTAGGAATTTTTTTGCTGCTGCCTGCAGTTTTAATATTGAATGGATAGAGGAATCCCAGGCAAGATTGCAACAATGCACTAGAAGACAAACTGTATGGACAACACTCCTAACTTAAAAACGGTTACTTCAGTAAAAATCTTTAAAATCTGTGTACCCCAAAAAAGCACAGAATTCAGTGTGAGGTTGCAGTGGTGTCCTGGGTTGCAGTGTGGGGGTATCCAATTGTATGTATTCTATTGTCTCCACAAGCTGTTAAAGCAGGTGGGGCAGTGATCGTTATCACCTTGTCCCTGATGGCTCCCCCAGGGGGCTGTCTCTGTTTAATGGACTGTCTGGGGCCCAGGCATGCATAGAGCTACATGTCCCATTGTGAGAT
>NW_008675610.1:64477-87741 GCF_000695815.1 Acanthisitta chloris
CTCAGAGGATAAGGGGCTGCGGCTGAACCTTCGGGAGAGGATCGGATCTGCGGGACCACTGCTCCCACAGACCCATCAGTCCAGGAGGATGCAGCCACCATTCAATCGGACTGCTATCAACGCCCTGACTGACAGGGGGTTGGGTTACTTGCTGACTGTCAGTGGTTTCTTTTGGGTTGTTAATTTGTACTGTTATATTTGTTGTTGTTTTGTTTGTGTTTCCTATTAAATTGTACTTCTGACTCAGAGTCTCTCACCGGTTTGCTTTCAAACCAGCACAAGTGGTACCTTATAGTTTCTCAGTATCTACCATAATAAATGTACTCATATTTCATTATTTCCTCTGCACTCTGAGTGAAACTCAGGCAAAAACCCCTCCAAATTAGTCTAACATTGTTCCCCAAATAGGGAATATTTGGGGCTTTTGTGTCAATGTCCATCCTGAGTCTGGATTGATGTCTAATAGTATACCCAAAAGTGCAATACTTAGCAAATACTGGAGAGAACATGCATTACTGATGTGAGTTAATCCAGTAAAACTAAATAATGTAAATGAAGTGTGCTATACATTGTAATTTTCAGCACATTATCCCAAATTAATCATGGTGATTATATAACTAGCTATCTGATCAAGACACACATGAACAGATCTGTTATAATACCAGAGATACATCAAATATATTGACAGGTACCTCAGGACGTTTGTAAACCTCTGATATCTACTAAGGAAAGCATCTCCACAAGAAATAGTATTAGTAGTTACATATTGTTTTTATCAAAACATTGGTTACATATAAAGCTCAGAATAATAGACCACCTGGCAAAAAGATACTGATATTACCCAAGATGACTTTGTGCGTTCTGCCAGCTTCTGGGTACACATTGTAAAATTCAAGGTACTTTCAAAGGGCAGCCTCTGCCATTTAGTTCTTAGGAGCCTAACATACACTCACAGGAACACTAAAATTAGCACTAATACTCACAAATCAATCTGAAGAAAATTATAGGCTGCATGTAGGTAGATGATACCTCATTTTTATATTTATGCATATTTAAAACTTAATAAGAGCTATGTGCTCTGCATGTCCCATTTACATCTCTAAAGGTTCAACAACAGGGTATTCAGGAATTCCAAGGTCTCCATGGCAATGATGTGGGTTGAGCATCTGTTCCCTCTGAATAAAACGTGATGACCATATTTTGATTCTGCTTGGCATTGGTTGTCTTTGAGTGTAGTCACAGCCTAGTTGTTTATGAGATTTTCACATTCCATCATGTTTCCCTCTGTTCTTAGAGGAGAAGTTGAGAGGTTATATTAATTGATAGAAAGAAAAAGCAAAGGTTGCCTACTTGGACAGAAGAAAGAGTGAGTATTATGATCACTTTCAGAAAAGATCTGGTTATACCCTTGAGTTTCAAATTTAAAAAATAATGAAATATTCAAATACCTCTAAGTTTCCTTTTACGTTGGAATGCTGCACTGACAGACAAGCAGCATCAGCAAGTGTGAGTCATCTGCTTAATGTCCCATTCTTAAGCCACTGTATCTCCTTATTTCTTTTATCAAAGCCAGCTATGCCACTCAGCAAACATTAACCTAATGTTCCAGAGCTTAGTGTTCAGTGTCTATCAGGGCGTGTACTGTAGCATCACCTGTTGTACTCTCCCATAATATCCAGGTTGTTTTTAGTCTACAGCACAGACTTGTACCATCTTAGCACAGAATCAAGGAATACAAATTTTTCTTGTAAGGAAACAGTCAGAGAATAATGAAGAAAACTTAATTTATCCACTGTAGATCCTACTATTTGTTAGTTTCATGAATTTGGGACTTTTCCAAAGAAATCAAACAAAAAGACATCACTTTTGTGATTAAAAAATATCCCCAAAGAAGTTAAGTGCTAAGCATCACTCAACCCTTCAAAAAATGATAAAGCATCAGAATGGGTAACTCCAATAAAATTTTAGATGTTGATGTACAACTTACCTGTGCAAATACTGCAAACTCTTCACACAGCTGTTCTTCTGAACCAGAAATGCCTACCAGTTAAATCATACTGGCCGTGGGCATTCGGAGACAAATGTGAAGGAGCCTTCCCAGGCAGGAGCCACTCCTGCAGTCCCACTGGCACCACCTGAGCTGGGACCAAGGTCCCTCACACTCACACACTCACATCAGGTTTCCTCACTGGCTCAGCCCCAGGTTTGCCACAGCAGTCTCAGACATCTCAATTCCTAAAATAATTGCATCTTGGTGCAGTCACTGAATAGCAAAATCACGGCTCCAGCTGGTGCCTCTGAGCTGGGACCCCAAACAAAGGACCCCCCAGGCTTTTATCCCCTCACAGTGAGAGCAGGGGAGAGCCTGGAGCCCTGAGCTCCTGCCCTGTCTCTGGGTGTCCTCACACGGCTGTGCCAGGGCCCTTTGGTATGCAAAGATGAAGCAATTCACGACCTCTTGCCTCGAAAAGCCTAAAGTTGCACAACAAAGGCATTTAAGGCTCAGGTTTTGTGTATCAATGAGAAAGGAAGTATCTGTGGCTCGAATAGTTTTATTTTATTCATTGGCTGGCAACACAGGGTAATAGTCTGTCTGAAAGAATTGCGCGAAGAATTTTATTGGACTAATCGGGGCCCCTGGTAAACAGACCTAATTGCTAAACTGCCATGGAAACATCAGCACAGTTCCAGGTGATTGATAACTTTTGCTATTTCCAAAACATTGAGAATGGGGAGAAAGAAATATTTGGATAGCAAATAATGCATAAATGGGAGGGAAAATGTCATACCTTTGAAGAATGTTGGTCTTTTCTGAAACTACTGTTACCTCATCCTTTTATCCATAGTCATCATAAAAAGCAAAACAGAAGTAATTTGCATTCTCTTCAGGTCTACTGGTTTTTTCTTAAAACACTAAAGGAAAAAAAATCTCTAGGACCTTTTATCATACAGGAGAAATAAAATAGCAAACAAGATGAAAGCAGAATTGGTATTGGGGATTTTTACACAGATGTTACCAGGGACCAATGTCCATATGTGGGCATGATTGCTCCAGCTGAAATTGAGAAACAGGATATTAGGCAAACCCAGTGAGGTCAGCTCTTTTCACTGGCTTCAGATGGCTCCGGATTATAACTTCACTTCACTGAAATTACTGCAGATTCACACTGGTGTAAGAAGTGGCTAGGAATCTGGATGGATAGTTATGGAATGTTGTTACCTAAAGCCTTCTGGATCATAACTGTTACAAAAAAACCTCATGTCTCTAGAAAGCCACCCTGTTTTTCAGGGTTTTTTTCAGGTTCACAGCCTGAGCCATTGTGGCAGAGTAGCAGGGAGAAGGCTGCGGGTCAGGAGTGAGAAACATGACACTGATCATGTGCATGATTATTAGATTTGCTGCTAATACAGTATCTAAATATTGCCAATGCAGTCTGTAGTAGAAGCAAGTCTAAAGGATAATAATAGAAGCAGCTTTGGCTGGAAACACACAGTTTGCAGCCTTTGGCCTCGCAGAATGCAGAGTTACAGAGCACAAAGCAGCTGTGGACCTGCTTTAGGATTTTGTCTCCATGTGTGACCAGATCTGAGCACTTTTACTCATCCAGCTCAAAGGGAGTGTTCCCTGTGGTCAGGCTAGGTGTATCCTGAAGGTGTCCCAACACAGCTCCCCATCCCTGGATCCAGAGAGTTCCCCCTGCAATTCTCACCCGGTGATCTTGTCTTAGGACAATTCCCACTTGGGGTTCTTAGGACAATTCTCATCTGGTGTTCTTACCTCAGGACCAATCTTACTGCCCATCAGAGACAACTGCAAGGGAGAGGGTGTGTGTGTGTGTGTGTGTGTGTGTGTGTGTGTGTGTAGGATATGCACAAAGACCCAAATACCTTTCACTGCTGTCACACACATTATGCTGTAATAAAAAGGAAGAGTAACAGGGTGGTCAAGCATATTGGATTTGAATGAGAAACATGCAAACCTGCTCCCAGTCTTACTGAGAATGTGTTATTTCCTTTCACAAGACCTTTCACCCTCTGTTTTTCCCCAAGATAAGGCCCCCATGAATTTCCTCCTCACAGCCCAGCTGAGGACAGACAAGAATGGCCATTTGTCCAAGACCTGCCCATGCCAAAGCTGCTCATTCCGAAGAGCAGTGCCTTGCTTTGTGTGCCAACCTCCTCCAGAGTGGGCACTCAGCAGAGCCCAACCACCCATGGCTCCACCACACTGGTGCAGTGCAGGGCTCAGCCAAGCAGCACTGACATTCAGAATCCTCTCCTCCAGTCCCTGCTCCCTCGGGAACATGAACAACTAACCCATAATAAGTACATTTATTCCCTAGCTTGAGAATAGCACATTCCAGATTCAGGGCATGCTCAAATCACTACTTATGTCTATCTGCTCAGATCTAGGAATACAAACATATCATTGAAATGTAAAATTCCTGAGCAGGGAACAGCAGCCAGTGCCACATGATCTCCACTGAGATTGCTGTACAGTGAAAAAAAGCCAAATTCAAACTAATGTCAGAGAGAAATAATTTTAAACAGGATAACCTTCATCTTCATTTCATCTCATTAATGTGATGCAGAAAAGGCCTTTTATGAGGGAGGGATGATTCTAAAATTTTTGAAGGTTCATTTCAAAGGCTTTTTAACTGCTTATCCAGAGCATCCCTTTGGTACAAAAAGCAAGCCAGAGTAATTTTTTCATTTCTTGAGACTACTATCCCCATTTGGACTACTCAGAAATACCTTTGCCACACAGTACTTCCTTTCCACTCACAGGTACCTTACTTTGCAGAGACATGCAAAGTAATTTTCAGGCCAAAATATATCCAGATTTTGAACTGAGTAAAAAATTCTAAATTGGTTCATTTAAAATATTCCTAAGGAATGAGTCAGCTCACTCATCTGAATATGGAGAAATCATTAATTAATTAGTTGGTCACACTGATTAGACTCAATGGAGACTTCTTGTTCACTTCAGCTGAACAACATCACGACTGTGTCAACAGAAGAAATAGTAATCAAATGACAAACACATAAATACTGATATTTTCTGTTACACTTTCTTCAGCTATAGTCTATTCTGTTAACTAGTTCCAGCTATTGTCTGCTTTAATACCAGTCGGGAAGCAGGTTATCCTGGTCTTACAGGATGTGCATGGGTTCCTGCTTTATCACATTTTCTGTGTGGCCCTACACAGCTCCTCCAGCATCTCAGTTTCAGTTCCTTAATTTGTGCAAGGTGGCTAACAGCACCTTGTTACAGCACTGAGGAGTTGTGCAGGGAGCTGTGAAAAAAAAAGCAAGGCATCAGCTACTGCAGCAATGGAAACTGAGAATGTACATTACAGACAGAAGTATAGAGCTCCCCTATAATTCACTTGGACTCTTGATGGAACCCACCTCTCAAGAAAAAAATCTTACAGTGTCTTAAAATGCCACAGTCTCTAAAGCCTGGCTATTAATTAAACTGTTAATGTGTTCTTTCTCTGCTCCAGTAGGGAGTAAATAATCAGGTTAATGCTTGAGGAACCTCCTGTGAATAACAGCATTTGTTTTAACCTCCATCATTTTGTCTCTCCTCAGGCCAGTATCATTTGCTCCTTTTTTCCTTCCTTTCCACTAATCTCAGGCAATATAAGGGCAAATTGTCCATATCCTTTCTGCACTGATGAGATAAACTTCAGAAATTTTCCAGCCTGAATGTCACATTTTAATTTTCTTTTTTTTTCCCAGAGACTCTACTTTTTAAAACAAGTTTGTCTTCTGTTCTTTTTGCACAGACATCCATAAACACAGTACCAGTTCCTGGAAAGGACACTATTTTGACACATAATATTCACATTTAAATGAATAATGTAATCCTTAAAAATTATTTATCACCCAGGGCTCAAACATACCTCAAAGCATGTGTTGAACATAGACTTCATACACATACAACACCAAAGGAGGTAATTAAAAAAACCTGGCTAAATGGTATTAAGGTTAGTACACATACCTTCTTGTCAGAAAACAAAGGTGGGAGGGGAGAATTGGCAGGAGGGTGAATTTTTTTCTTTCTGGCCCCCACACACCACATAATAGTTTGGCATGCAACACATTCCACAGGAACATCACCAGCAAAGCACACAGACATCGGGCAGGAATGTTTTTTTGAGAGGATGGCACATAAAATGAGACAGGCTCAGAGTAAAGGGTAAGGAGAAATTGACCATTGTTTTGAAGTATCTACTTGGGAACTATACAAATCCTCTTCATTGATCCATGTATTACAATGACAATTCCTACTCAAAAATCCAAGTTATTTATAGTCTCATAGATCTGCTTTAAGCTTATTGCATATTTTTACAAAACATCTGAAAGTCCTTTTTTCTTAACTCTCAAGAGGAATTAATTTTGCAAGGAACTAGATGTTTTACTTCTAATCTTTGCCTGTTGTGGTTTTGATTCTAAAGCTTTTCTTTACTCACACTTAGTAATGTGTTCAGTATTGCTGTGAGAGCATGAAATAGTCCTACTCTGGAACCCTCATGATACAGAAGAACACTAGATGATTTACCTGATCTCATTTAGGCTACAGCTAAATATATAATCTCAGGAATGCATCCAAAGCTTAACATCCTGCATCCATATACACTTCCATATACATCCATATGCACTGCTTTATGTGTAAAGGCATTCCAGACCAGGAATTCCAGACCAGGCATTCCAGAGTGGGAAGGAAGACACTACAAATTTTAGAGTTACTTAGAACTGTACCAGCATGGGAGCAGGTCTCAGGAGCTTTCCTCCAAACTCATTTTGTCTCTGATTCTATGGAAAATATGAGAATGTTCTCTGGCATCACAATTCTGTGATGTTCACTGCCTGCAGACAGCTGTGCAGTGTGGATGCAATTCCCAGCTCAGTCAGTATTGTCCACATTGTGTGTATCACACTGCAGGATTCATTGGCAATCAAATTCAGGCTTAAACTTGTGACTTCAAGAAAAACTTTGTGTTATCCAACTCTCTTTTAGCATCAATACTAACATCATCAGGATCGTTGTGGTTCTCTCCCTAATACCTGTGCAAATCAGTAGTGCTTCAGAGATCCATCTGTTCTAAGAAATTGTCAGTAAGAAAAAAATTATTATGTTCCTTTATTGTTGTGAAATTCTACCAAAATGGATGAAAATAATTTCTTCAACCAAAGCTGTTTCTCTGGAATTGACCAGTCAGAATGGTTCCTTCTTAAAAAAAAAAGCCCACCTCACATATCATTCCTCTGGATTGCAGTAGGCAAAGAATCTGTATAAATATCATAAAATCAAAGGGATGAAATGCTGCAACATCAGAAAGAACTCCTGTAAGATGTTTGATTGCCTTTCACCTCTGGGTGAAAGGCAATCTGAAACACTAAATTCTCTTCAAGGCATGGTGAGATTGTAAGACATACATTATTGCTCAAGGTATGTGACTCTGGATGAGGATTCCTTTTATACAAGAAACAATAAAGTTGTGGTGCAGATGGGAGTAGTGAGGAAAATAACACGAGTCGATGTATAAGTTCTCTAAGAGTTTAAGTCATCAGAACAGAAATGCTTGAGAACTGTATAAACAGACCCAGCAGTCCTGTTCATAAAGTCAGGGGGTGAAATGTCCACGTTTGCAGAAGCTTTTCCAAAACCTTAATAATTTATTTGTCCTTCTGTCTCATCCTCCACACACATACTCTGTCTCATGTTCATAGTGTATTTGGGAGAAGGAAATTCTGGGTGTTTATTCTCATTTATACTCCTTTCTGCTCTGCTACTCACCCCAGAAATCACTACATTCCTGGTCGGGTTTGGGGTTTACTGCATACAGAGAACAGTTATCCCCAGACTCAGACTGCAACACAGCCTTTGGATTGGAAGTGACACCTTATGTTTCAGCTGCTCATTCACTTTCAACTCTTGTACATTATTTGAATTCTCACCAGCTGACTGGTACAATTTTGAACATTTTCAGCTTACACTGCACGGCAGAATTGTAAAACCATTGGGTGCAGGCATGAAAGCTACAGTGATGTATGAGACTGCCAACATAATGGCAATAGCCTGCAAGTCTGAAGCTTATTCTCTATGCTTGTGTCCTCAGAGAAAATCACTGCAGTGCAGAGGGCCATATTTTGTGGGTTTAAGTGTTAATTAAGTGGTGAATAGGTCTCACTCTGGTTCCCTGCACAGGGGAGGTTTCTACCCTTTGAGCTAGGTGAACTCTTCACAGCAGTAATTTTATTTTTTCCTTTTTTCAGCCATACCCCTTTTTCATCATTAGCCCTTCACCACTTCCAGAAACTTGCTTGAATGTTTCACATGAAGCATCAAGTGCTATGAATACAAACCAAATTTCATAAGCACTTCCAAATATTCATAATTTGAATTTCAGATTTTAAAGAATATTTTGTAGGTAAATATAAAAATTGGTGCTACACATTTACATGAGTAGGCAATAGGTTAGTTCAGGATGTGTTGTATTACATCTGACTTAGTGGCTTGCTGATTTTTTTGTGCTTCACCTTCCACCTAAATCAGAAACAATGCCAAACCAGAAAGAGGCGAATTGGCCCTTGTCAGTCTCCAGCCCTGACACCTGGTGCAGCTGTCACTGGCTGGGACTGGGCAATTCATTACTGTGCTAACCAGCAGTGCATTCCTTACTCACAGAAATCTCCACGATAACATATCAGGGAATCATACAATATCCTGAGCTAGAAGAGACCCGCAAGGATCACCAGTCCAACTCCTGGCCTGCACAGGACACCCCAACAATGCACCCTGTGCCTGAGAGCATTGGCCAAACACTCCTTGAGCTCTGTCAGGCTTGGGGCTGTGACCACTGCCCTGGGGAGCTGTTCCAGTGCCCAAACGCCCTCTGGGGGAAGAAACTTTTCCTAATATCCAACCTAACCCTCCCCTGACACAGCTCCAGCTGTTTCCTGGGGTCCTGTCACTGGTCAGAGAGAGCAGAGATCAGTGCTGCTCTCCCACACTGTGTGGAGTCTTATGCATTTCCTCCTCTACTTTAGGCCACTGTATAACAAAAGGGTTGTCCTCTTCCCACCGGAGGCTGTGTGCTTAGGTTCACTCTCTGACAGGCTTATTCATACTGCTTTCTAGCCCATTATGAACCCAAAACCTTAGGATGAGGAAGTATTTAACTTCATAACACTAAAACCTGGAGCACAATCTGTGTCTTCCCAACAACTTTTCTTACACCGTGGAAGCCTTCTGGTCACTCTGAAGTTCTTACACTTTTTCCCTCTCACGACTTCTAACAAAGAAATGCATCCAAGCTCTCCATGAGGACTACAGCTCCCATAATTCCTAGCTGACAACTAAATTCCTGTCAGGCCATCAAGTTCCATGATCCACATGAAAGGTTCACTTACAGCAATGGGTGTTCTCTTAATAGAAACAATTTTCTTGTGTCTGTCAGTATATGTATTTGCTTCCACAAAAAAACCCCACGAAGTACACTGAAAATACGACTGAAATAAAATGCTGCAGCCACTGCTCAAGTTTTCATAAGGAGAAACAATAGTTTTCACTTTGCAAAAGGCTTGTATGTTATATTGGCTTGCAGGATGTAGGAGAAACCCAAGAGTGTTCACCAGCAGAGGCAGTTTTCAATGTAAAATATAAATTTCTTACAAAAATACTTCCCTGAACTGTCATTTTATTATCTCCTGAGCAGAGAATAAGGATTTGATCCATGTAAAATGTTCCACAATGTTTGGTGTAGCATTTCCTTGGGGTAAATCCAGACCCTTTAGTAATGCTAACTAGCAGACATGGATTTCAATGTAAGGACCTTTGGGAATTAGAATCCATATGTGGGATATGAAAATTAAAATTAAAACTAGACTGGATCATTCTGAAAATTTAGGAAAATATACCATTTAAAAAAATTAAATGTCTTTTTTTTCTTTCTGTTCTCAACTATTAGTTGGTTTGTGATAACAAAACTGTTCACATCAACGTGTGCTCATTTGCCCATCATGATAGCATAAGGGGAAGTAAATTCTCAGAATTACTAGATTCTGTTTGTATCACATTAGGGTTGACAACAACACCTCTCACCTAATTCTTTCATGCATTTTAAGTGAGAAAATCTATTCAGAAACAGAAACCGTGGGAAAACTTGGAAAATGTTTATTAAGGCAATCACAGGTTCATATGGTAACGCTCTTCTTCCCTCTGATACACACTGCCTGAAAGAAAAGGGTTCTTACTTGAGTCTGAGTCAAAAAGCTCTCAAACAAACTGCCACATGGACAAGTGCAGACACAATGATAAATTTAATTAATTAATTAATTAAGCCAGAAGTCTTCCTGAGGATGGGACAAAAAGAAGAGAGTAGTGTAGTCTTCTGCTCTGGTCAGACATTGGGCTGAGTCTGTATAATCATGGGCTGAAAACTTCCTGTTTGTTTTGTAAATTATAAAAAAAAGCAGCAGACGTTTATGACAGACAATAAAGCCTCTTTGTCAGCAACTGTTACTTTTATTTATTGCAGAAATACTACATACAGTAAAATAAACCGCTCCTGTTTCTTGTGATATGAGTGTTGGAAAATATCCATTAAGACCCTACGGCTTTTGATGATTCATACTTGACCTTTTTCTACAAGGCTTAATTGTATCTCCTGCTCTGTGTTGCAATGACATTTTCCCTACGAACGCCCTGCCTTTATTTGGGGTAACAGGTGAGACTGGGCTGCTGCAGCCTGAAACACTCCACACTTGCGACTGCAGAAACCGAAAGGAAGTCAGTGTTGAGTGGATGACTGTAAGAGCTGTCTCAATACAAAGACTATGAGGGTACATCTGTCCCTCTGTAGATGACAGGGTCTTGGCCAACTTCTCCACCTTGTCAGGGAACTTACCTGGCGGGAGGCTGGGATAAACCCCTACAAATAACCATGTGCTTGATAGTTGCCACAAGCCCCCTTGGTTGTGTGCAGGAGGAGGTCATGCATGTTGCCAAAATAATCTGTTGCTTAGCTCTGCCAGCTGTCCCTTTGCTCATACCTCACAGCCAAGACACTGGAGCAGTACTTTGAATCCAGCTCTGAATTCTATTTGTGCATGTAGTTTTGAGTATAAAAACTATTCTTTCTGTGTCTGTAGGTTTAAGTCATGAAATACTTTCCTATAAAACATAGGAAGATTATTCCCCAATGATGTCTAAGGAGACTGAGGTGTTCCCTTGCATATAAAATTCATCCCAACACTGGTACATCAGTGTATTTGAATATGGGTGCAAAAGCAACCCCTTCTGTGGCTGGAAATGTAGAACTGCTGGAGTTTATTTGAAAGGTGATTCAACTGGTTTTGTGTTGCCCCACTTTTAGAAGTAATATTTCAGTTAAAAAATATACAACTTTTGTTTTCATATTCATTTGTACGACTGCCAGCTTGTGAAATTTGGCAAAAAGGACTGTGTCACTATTGCCATCAGTGAACGTTCCATTAACTGTGAAAGAAATGACAAAAGAACCCTCCTCACCATAAGACCTGTTGCATAATTCAAAAAACCAAGCAGTGATGGAAAGCAGGGAACTGATTTTTTCTGTCACAGAAGGTAAAAAATCAAGGCTAGACTTAGCCAATACAAAGACCCAAGCAAGACAGAAGATGAAGACCCAGTCCAGAACCAGCCATCAGTGCTACCTGCCTGCTGTCTTACTGCTTGTTTCTTCCAAACTTCACAAATCTGAGCAATTCCACAAGGAAAGAAAGAAATCTCTGTGTTTGTAGGCACCATGCGATGAATTTATATATAGACACCCCTGGAAGTTGTTCCAGGCCAGGTTGGACAGGGCTTGGAGGAACCTGGGCTAGTGGAAGGTGTCCCTGTCCTTGGCAGGGGGTGGAACTAAATGAGCTTTAAGGTCCTGTTCAACCCAAACTGTCCCATGATTCTATGATTCCAGAGGTATCTACCACAGGAGAGCTGGCCTATGATCATCTGATGAACAGGAATTTGAGATATCAGTACAGGAATTCAAACAGGTTTTTGGGAGTGCAGTGAAAAAGAACAGCAGAGGGTACTACTGCCCCCATACCAGAAATACTTTCTCCTATTATGGAATGAAACAGGTAGACTCATCACACAGCCCTCATTGAAGCAGGCACCACAAGCAGTGGAGAAGAAAGGGAATTTTGCAAATGAATACCTCTCCCCTCTGAAGAGAAGGCTGATATTTTCATTTTACTTCACTGGTTTAATTTTTGCAATGTGGGGGGCTAGGAGGAAAAAAAAAGAAGAGGTAGTTGTATTGCAATGCTAATGAGCACATTTCCAAGGCTCTGCCAGAAATTCTGTGCTTCAGCTCGCTTTTATTAGCCATTTTGGAAGATATCTTAGTTGCAATAGCACAAAAAGCATTGTCAGGACTTTTATATTTTCTCATTTAGAATACTATGACATTATTTGGAGAGGGTCTAGTTCTGCAGCACATAAGCCAGTATCACTATTGTATAATACAGCAGCTAGACTCATTTTGCAGTGTGATTACAAAACCCATCACTGTGAATTATACAGCAAGTTAAATTGGTTTCCACCTTCTGCAAAGCCAGAATATTATCTTCCACAAATAGTGTACAAATGTAGAAATAATACAAGTCCAACTTATCTGAATGATAGAGCACAGAAAGCTTTCATTGCTCACTCCATCAGTACTTTCTATCTGTTGTTAATGACACCTGCTACTTTCTGAAAGCAAACTCTAACAGGGAATACACTCACTCTTTTATTTTTACTAAGCTGTAATTTCCTAGGACATCCTGACACTGCTAAAAACTTCCCAAATCTGAAAAATACATTTTTGATAACCTCTTTACATAGAATCATGGAATGCTTGGGCTGTAAAGGACCTCAAAACTCATCTCGTTCCACTCCGTGCCATGAGCAGGAACACTTTCCACCAGCCCAGGCTGCTCCAAGCCCTGTCCAGTCTGGCCTGGAACACTTCCAGGGATGGAGCAGCCACAGCTGCTCTGGGCAACCTGTGCCAGTGCCTCAGCACCTCACAGGGAGCAATTCCTTCCACAATCCAACCCAAACCTAGTCTCTGTCAGTTTGAAGTCATTCCCTCTTGTCCTGTCTCTCCAGTTCCTGATGAACTTTTGATGAACTCTTCACTTCTCTTGATCAGAAATGCTTGTGAATGTCTTCTGCCAGTGAATATTTCTTCTATTATTTATATTTTTCTATCAATTAAAAAGCACCATCATCAGCTTCAGATTTTTCAGCATAATTTAAAATATAGAAACAGTCCTTTGGTATGAGTAACTCAAGACTGTTCAGTCTTCCTTAAAGGAGGGAGAGAGCTTGATGCACCTCCCTGTCCTGGCCAACCTGCCTGTTTCCAGTCACTGAATGCACCAGCTGAAAAAGAGCCATGTGGTCTTAACGAACCCACTTCCTAACACTATGTTCACAGTGTTACAGCTCAGGATAGGTGAAGTGGTGGAGAGAGGAGCAGGCATAAAAAGAGGAGCAGGCAAAAGGAGAGAAACAGCTAAACAGTTCCATTCAGACTGAAATTGTGTCCCAAGGAAATCAGATACAGAAACAGGCAACCTGCCAAGGTTTCCTCTGGCTGGACAGGCCTTGGAGAAGATTTCTCAGCCCATTTATCTTTTCTAGAATTGCATGACCATGCAGGCTGTTAAAAAAAATTGCCACACATGTCTGTAGGTAGATGCAACTGCACAGATATGGCATAGTTGATTTATTTTTCTCTGTATATTAAAATCAGCAGATCCATCTCTAGCAGAGCTGTACAAATAGAGTTATTCCAAGCAGACTATTTTGCAGACATTCTGTCTGTTCTCCAGACTGAGAATTGTTACTGCTGCGCTGTGACAGAGCTGATGGGATTTGGAGTTGCCATAGTGTTCAGTGTTTTCTCCTGTGATCAGCCACTGCTGATTTAAATGAAAGTCTTGAGCCATTTTCTCTCCCGTATATTTCACAGTCATTTCAAATTCATCATAGACAAAAAGGTATAATGATACCTGGCAAAAAAAGTATTTAAACGAGCTTTCCATGATCTGATTTCAAGGTCATAGCAGACAAACAGCACATGGTTTCAGGTGCTGTAAGGGACAGGATATGCTGAAGACCTTTAGTCATCCAGGTCATAATTAGTAAGCATGTACACACATTCACTTCACAGCACTTGCATATTTAAATGCCTGAGCTGAATTTTGTGTGTCTACAATGTCCAGGCCAAAACCTTAGAATTCCAGCTTTTATGTGTGGGATGATTTACTTTAGCAGTTGTGACAAATGAGTAACAGGCACAGCTAGGTGAAGGCAAGCCAGAATCAATGGGACTGTTAGACACTTGGACTTGTGAAAGATTTTGAGAACTTAATTCTCAAATTTATCATTATTAATAATTCTAATTTAATGCATTTTCCTTGTCACTTACAATGAGTCAATTGCTAATTAAATGTTGTTGAAAAAGATGAATTGCCATTTTACATGCTTAAAGAGTGTCGCTAACCTGTCTAAATCTAGACGTGAAATGTAGAACGGTATGATCTAATCCCCCTAAATACCACTGTTATCCAAAATAACTCGTACTGAATTAAGTTCATTGTCAAAAAAGGAGATGTACTGGAAAACAGACTGATCAACATTTAACCTAAACATGTATTGGTATGAATTTTATATTCAATTGACATGGAATGAGTTTGTGCAATTAATCCTTTCCCTTTGGTGGGGCAGCAGTGACAGAGGAGACAGAATGTCTCTATTGCCAGCTCACAAACCCATGATTTTTTCCTTCTCTTTGCATTGTAGCTATTCGTGTTTAAAACCTGTATAAATGGACAATTTAGAGCTCTGCCCAGCAGTAGTAACCACCATGGCTTTTTGACTGACAATGATGAGATTTCTGTCATGCTTTGCCTCTCCTACAGTGCCAGTGATGGGATTTTTTTTCCTGGAAATCTTATTACTGAATGTGCCGTCGTGGGCTCAGATGGAACTTTCAATCAAAAAGGCAATCAGAAGGTTATCCATTTGTGAGTTTTCCTACAAAAGAGCTTTGCAAAACTCTACAGTGTAGACTCTAACTCATAGTCAGCGCAACTTGCCCTGAACGCTTATAGACAATGATGTGATCCACAGCTCACAGCACCTTCCTTTGCTCCCAGGACTGGGATGTGGACTAGAAATTGACTCAGTTTCCATTCAGACTTTCCCATTTACATTGCTATTAGACCTGGCATGGCAATCCAGAACACTCTGGCACTTTGTGCAAGTGAATAGTGTGTTTGGCTTTTATTACAATCTGTTACATAAATATGTTTGATTTCACTGAAACCTTCCTGACTGCTACTTTTCCAGCTTTAGAGGACTTTTCTGCTTAGAGTATTACCAAAATTGCTAAATAAAGTTATTCAGAGGCATTTTTTTTTAATGCAGTGTAACTTAAATGTATTGGACACTCCATTAATTTCAATAAGACCTTTATAATACATAAGGAAGTGGCATTAGTGTATTACTTGTCCACAGACCACAGTCATTAAACCCAGCCATACTGCAGCTAAAGCTAAGTAAATGTTTCCTTTTGAAATACAGGTAAAATTGGGGGTGATGCATTAAGACTGTTTCATTTGCAGAACAAGTGTTCCTGAGGACCTTAAAGTCAGTGTGTTGTTTTTGCTAGCAATATTTAACCAAAGACGTGTGAGGTTATTTTCCAGCATGGAACAGTGAATTAGGCACTGATAACTCCTATGGTCACAGGCTACTACATATCTACTTCTGCAAACACTGTAAAAAATGGCTTCAAATATTATCCTTTTTTTTATTTTGACTGTATTCAATTAATAAATAAATGATTTTGAGGAAGCTACATTCTTCAAAAAACTCTGAAGTTATTCAGGCAGATTCATTTCTGCAGTGCACAGGTAAACCTGAAAGAAAAGCAATAACAAGAAAAGTATTTATAAAAATATATTTCACAAAGTAGGAAACAATACAGGAGTTTCTCTGAATACAATACATGGAGTAAATAAACAAACAATAATATAGCTTCAAAACAAAGTAGAAAATTAAAATGATTTGCATGTAATACGTAGTTTTCTTATACAATTGCTACTTCTAAATGGCAAGTTTGCATTACAAATTGAGTATGCTTGCAGCTTCTAGTGTTCTTTCTCTGTGTGCAAGAGCCCTGGTGCATCACTATGAATATTATAGAAAAGAAATGCTAATAACAGAAGCAGTAAAATTATGTACACACTGGTTCCTGCTCTAATACAGTGGAGAACTATAAGCATGTTTTTTGTTTTTTTACTGTACTGTGTTATGTGTGGATTTCTAAAAGTCTATAGTTTAAATATTCACATGAACCAGTTTACTTCCAGCTGTTTGTGCTTGTATTAAAAACACCAGGTACTAGATTTATGAAGATATAAAACTGTCAAAAGTTTTCTCTGGGAAAGTTTAATTCCTGCCAGCATTCTCTTAAAATTCAGCTACTGCAGATGGATAGGTAACTGCTTTCATCTGCAACAATTTGTCACTTTCCTTTTCAAAATGTACATGTATTAAACATTCATTATATATAGAAAAAAAATCTAACAGATATAATTTAGTTTTCTTCATAATCTTACTCTAGATTATCAGTCTTAATAAATAAAAGCAGTAATGGACATCAATAAAATATTTATTTCAAAGATTAAACAAATAAATTCGATCTTTAGCAATAAAATCAGCAATTCTTTCATTTCTGTAAGTCCATCCCATTTCACAGTTTTCTCTTTCAGAAGACGAAGCACAGGATTGATCTTTCTTCTAGAAAAACAGATTCTTTTGCAAATCAAGGCTGTGGAGCCCTGCCTCAGAACCTCTACACATGAGTAGGATTTATTACCCATCACTGGAATGGATTAAGAACATGTGAATATTTTAAGGCTTGACACAATATTTAAAGATGATAATCAGTCTGTGGTTACGTGGCCAACAATTACTGTATGTACAATGGATGGTCACTGCACAGTAGAAGCCAGTAGGAATTTGCAATGCTATTTCTGTTCAGCATTGCTAAGACCAAGATATTGCTTTTAACATTTCTGTGGTGGGATCTTTGTTGGCAATGCAGAAACAAACCATTAGCTTTACACATACTGGCAGGAGCTACTGTTCAACAGCAAAATCCCTGCAAGTCCATTTTCTAAGAGAGCACCAATTTCTTTTCGTTCTTTTCAATTCACTGAAGATAATCAAAGATCCAAATCTCCATCTTCAGAGTGGTCAAGTGAATATCAAATATCCAAAGACTTCTAGACACTCCACATACTTTACTTCACACTCCACAAGACTTAACCTCCTAACATATACTTTTTTTTTGGTTCAACATTACAATGTAGTTGATTTTATAGATGACTGGCGCTAAACTTGCCTCTAAAACAAAAAGCCACATCAGTTTTAACTAACAGCAGTGGCCCTAGAATATTACATGATCATTAAGTCAACAGGGAAAAGGTTTGTAATCCACTGTCAAGTTTCTTTGTCACTTTCTCCAACTGAGTAAAGTTCTCCAAGTCTTTTAAAGCGAGGACCCCATTCACTGAGGTAGTCAAAATTCTGATCTGAGTCTGATGTGGAGGACTCCAATGAGCTAAGGGAACCAGCTGCTGACCCTTTTCCTTCATAGCCATAAATCTGAATAGAGTCATATGGTGGAGCTGTGGGATCATTATCAGCTTCATGAAGCCTTACATTAATAAATTCATCAACATCAACACCATTAGGCACAGGTGCAAGACCCTGCCTGGGCATAAATTGAAGATCAGGCTTAATATCCTTACGAGGCAAAAATCCATTAATTCCATCCGGATTTTGCAAAGTTGCAATGTCAAATGCTTCTGTGTCTTCTTCTCCACCCCCTTCATCATCATAGCGAATAATATTTTCCCTCACATCTTCATCATCTTTGATGATTAGAGGCTCATTCTTATGTCTTCTTAGTGTAACAAACAGCACCACAATGACTGAAAAGAAAACATCACAAGCTGATCAGGTAAAAAATATCCAGTCAAAACACTAGATGGGAGGTGCAGCTGTGGTAGGGGAGAGGCTGCTTTTACTGAAATTGAGAGTAATAAGGGTGAAAAACTGAAAGACCTAAAACTTCAACCCCCTTCAGGGGGTAGAAATTTGGTCAGAAGCTTTGGTTAGTCCTATAGGTTATTATCAGCTCATATTTATATTTGAAGCTCAATTTTATACAAGCAATAAAGTTTTACATGAGTCTAGTTTTGAGCCTCAAATTTAGCAAACAACTTTTCCCCTTGGAAGCGAATTCAAGCTATCATTATTCACTGAATGTAGTCTGTAATGATCTACATTATGGATGGTGTTCTACAAAACCAGAGGGTGTTTTTTCTGAAAATATAGCCCTAATGACAGAAGGTGTCGTATGTGGAAGGTGTCTTTTTGACCTGTTGTGAGACTCACATTATGTAACTGAAAAGAGAATGAGACAATAAGGGAGAAATAAAGACCTTAGATCAATATCAGAATTGTGGACAGATGCATAAAAAACTCTAAATGGGTAACACTGTTGTTTTTGCAGCTTAATGCTGAAATCTCAGTTACTGATGTAAATCTCAGTTACAAAGTGAAGCTGTGAAGTGCAGAAATAGGTCTCTTCCTCCACAGGTCTCTCCCTCACTTGCTTGATATACACTAATGTATGTTTTATCAAAATATACCGTGCTGCTCATCTTGTAAAGCTATAGAGTCTCTTGTGCCATTACAATCCAGAAGAAACTCATAATAGAAATATACAAACATAAATATATAGAATAAAAAGATACAAAGCTATTAGAACGTGTCCAAAGGAGGGACAGAGGGATGGGGAAGGCCCTGGAGGAGAAGCCATATGAGGAGCATCTGAGGGCACTTGGTCTGTTCAGCCTGGAGAAGAGGAGACTGAGGGCAGAGCTCATCAAGGTCTGCAGCTCCTCCTGAGGGGCAGTGCAGGGACAGCTCTGAACTCTGCTCTCTGTGACCACTGAGGGAATGGCTGGAGCTCTGTCAGGGGAGGGTTAGGCTGGATATTAGGAAAAGGTCCTTCCCCCAGAGGTGTTTGGGCACTGGAACAGCTGCCCAGGGCAGTGGTCACAGCCCCAACCCTGGCAGAGCTCAAGGAGTGTTTGGCCAATGTTCTCAGGCACAGTGTGGATTGTTGGGATGTCCTGGGCAGGGCAGGAGTTGGACTAGATGATCCTTGTGTCTCACTTCCAACTCAGCATATTCTGTGATTCTATGATTCTATGACTCTTACAAGTCTTAGAAGATATAACAAACCCATTTTCTATCATGTATATACTGTGTTTGCTTTGTTACTGAACACCCTGACTGGATTTGTGGTTCCATATTCCATACCTGTTTATTACATAACTTACATGTACAACTACCTCAGAATGGGGCTGTGCTTTGTCTGCTTCTGTTCAGCTCTTAGGGCAGAAGGGATGAAATCCTGACAGGACTTCCAGTACTGCTACATCGTCCTTCTCTGTGACTTCTGAGCTTCCTTACAGCCCCCCAGTTGCAGCCCAGGCTGTGACATGATACAAACCCAGCAGCAGAATGATACATACCCAGCAGCAGAATGATGCAGGCCAATATTGCAATGAGGGCTCCCATGCTGAGTCCAATGGGAAGGACATATGCCTCCACATTACAGGACTGGACAATCCCATCACTGCTGCAGCCACAGACACGAATGGTGAGGGTGCTGGTGCTGCTCATGGGAGGATTCCCACTGTCACTTATTATGATTGGCAGGAGATAGACCTCTTGCTTCTGCCGGCTAAATCCACTGTGCTTTGCCAATATGCTGAGGGTATTATCTGGAAAAGGGAAAGTGTGCAGTGTTTTACCACACAGAATAACTGCTAACCCACAGCTTTCTCTTAGAGAGTTCAGCAAACCTCATCTCACGACCACCTTGTGCCAGCAGCACGTGGCACAGAAACCCTCCCCTCTCTGTGTGGCTGCTGTGCCCTGGATGAAGAAGTGTAACGTTTTCTCATGTCACATGGTAAGACCATAATGACGATCCCTTGTTTTCCCCTCTGCATACATCCCTCTAGATATCTTCCCATCATGCTTCACCACTGGTTTTCAAGTCACACAGTCATAAAAATTCATCCAGGAAAGCAAGAAATAAATGAGATGTTAAAGTAACCCAAACTTAAAGCACATCATTCATCACTTAAACAAATGTTCCCTGCATTACAACCAGAAATTGTACAGTATTTTCCCCTGCTATAAAAGATTCTTTTTTTTCTTACATAAAGACAAAGGAAAAGCTAAATGTATTAAAAGTTGTAGGCCTAATTTTCAGTGTTCTAAACGTTTATTTGGCCTCCGTGATGAAAATAGAATAAACCAAACCAGAATGTATGTTCTATGGAGGCAGCAGGAGGAAATGAGTCTAGGACTCTCTTACCTCTGCACACATATGCAGAAACTTAATTTTAGAAGCATATAGAGGCATCTGACTGCATGGCATCCTACCCAGATAGAGTTACACAGTTAAAGCTCTCACAGTCACTCAGTTCATCATCAAAATGAATACCAGTTGATTTTACTTAGGGTAATCATATAGATTCTGTTGTGTAGAGCTGCAAGAATTATAGACCGTAGCCAGTAAATAACACAGTACTATCAGCTATCTTGTAGCTGTCAGAATGCTCAGGTATAAACCATGATTAGTGAGCATGTCAAATATGCAAAAAACTCATTTATTTACATACTTAAATATTCACTTTATCTTTTAACTGTACTATTCTGTGCAATCAAAAAAAGAATTCAGTATTATGAGTTATATACTAACAGAGAGTATGTTTGGAGTTTGTGTCTCATAAAAAGATATTTTGTTTAATAAAAAGATTCTGAGGCACAGAGGACTGGAATATGTGTGTGGGTGTGTGTGTGTTTGGGTGTTACTGCAGGACCCAATGACAACTTATAAACATGGCTGCACAACCTGTTTGGGAGAAGGAGTTAAAGTTATCTTCCTGAAGCATCATGAGCAAAAGTAAGCCTCCTGATATTTTATGCTCTAAAATGGGCACATGAAATGCTAAATGCCATTCTACGAAAGGAAAATATTACTGGGAGTTATGTGGCAGGCATAAGGAAGGGAAGACTTGAAAGACAGGCAGTGTTCTATGACAGCTACAACCAACACCCGATTCTTGAGTTGAAACACAAAAAGAGACTGCAAGTGCATAACAAGATGTGCTTGCACACACATATAGGGACTCTAAGAAAACCTTGCATCTACTTTGATCTTGGTATTGGTCAGGTGCTCATGTGAAAGCACGAAATAGTTTAGAAATGTTTCATTTGTCCTGTGATCACCAGAAACATTTCTGACAGCCCCTGGATTTGTGCAGCATGTCTCACTGACCCAACATAAAACACACATGTATGCTGGGAACAGCTGGCAGACTACGAAGCATGAAAGCCAGAGAAAGATGCAGAGGAGGAAGAAGGGGAAAACATTCATGAAACAAATACTGTAAAGACATTTTGTATATAACCCCTCCTAAAACAAAGTATTTTATTCTTAACATCCCTCTTACTAAGGAGACATTAATAAGAATAAAAATATAGAATAGGATGATTACAGAATGAAATAGTACTAAACTTTATCATGGCCTGAACCTATATCAAGATATCTATCAGTAGATAACTCCTGCAGTTAATTCATTACTACCAAGAAACAAAAGATGAAGAAAGATTATTTAAGCACACGGTTAATTGCCTCATACAAGAGAAGACTTATGTTTCCCTTCAGAGACTAAGAAACTGAATTCCAAGTAGGCTACTTCCTTACATATCAGAAGGGAATTCTTCCCTGTGAGGGTGGTGAGGCATGGGCACAATTTGACCAGAGCAGCTGTGGCTGTTCCACCCCTGGAAGTGTTCCAGGCCAGGTTGGATGGGTCTTGGAGCAACCTGGGCTAGTGGAAGGTGTCCCTGCCCATGGCAGAGGAGTAGGAACAAGATGATTTTTAAGGTCCCTTCCAACTCAATCATTCTGTGCTTCAATGATTGCCTATCTCTCCCATGCTGGAATCACCTACCAATCACACTTAGGCAGCCTAGAGAGGTTCTTCCTATAATTTATATTGCAAACGATGTAACCATTTCAGCGTTTCTCAAACATTTAGAGTATGGTGAAGATCAGTCTAAAAATTAACTATGTCATAAAGCAGAATAAATATGGTCACTTTGCAGAACAGAAAGTATTCCTAACCATTTTTTTCCCCCCAGGAATTCTGAGTTTTTATCTATTCAAGTTGGAAACAGTCACATCAAACCTGATGGCACCCTGGAGCTAAATAAATAGTCTAGTCCTTCCTTGTGCCCTTTTTAAAATTAAAGGAAGCATATGTGTTTACTGAAGATAAATTTCAGGGATAAGCTCTTAAGAATTCTGACAACTCAAATAGGACCAAACTCCCTGATAACACCCAGTGTCACATGTGCACTGTGATGCACTGGGAAAGTCAAGTATGTTTTAAGTCAACAATTAGCACATATTTAGAAATGAGCAAAACCTGCACTCCTCCTTCTTTGTTGAGTGTGTCAGGGATGTAACCACACACAAGTGTGAGTTAAACCACTCCGGCATCATCCTTGTTCTCTAGCTGAACTGCAGTGAACAAAGGGAAAGGTTATGTTGGGAAAATAATCCTGTAGCTCAGCTTTCATGAATATGGGTGTGTATATAGCTTTACCACAGTAAGAGTGACTAATGCATCTATTGTGATGTGTAAAAGGTACATTTTTTATCCAAGAGCATTCTTTTTCTCCTTGCCACCTCTCCCTGTTTTCAAAGAATGGAAAATAAATTCATCCGTTCATTGACTTTTTCTGCAAAATTAAAAATATCTCATCTTAAATTGCATCCTTAATCCTTTTGCTTTAACCTTTCAAAGGAGAAGAAAAACTATGTGGTGCCCAATTTCCATCTCTTTCTGTCTTTGAGAAAAATCCCACTCAAAAGTGTCACATCTGTAGTCAAGTATACACAGCTCGGGAGACTTTTACAGTTATACAGTGACTTCTTATGCTTTATAATCTGTACTGATACAGCCTGTTCCTTCCTACAAACCTGGTACATTCCTTCTCTGGCCAGGCTGGAGGAAAGGATTGCTATGCTGAGCCCTAGCATTCC
>NW_008675610.1:87756-88628 GCF_000695815.1 Acanthisitta chloris
GAGGGAAGGCACCTGCTTTAGGAAGAAACACAACAGAGGAGCTGCACTTGGTGACAGATTCACATCCCTTCCATCCTTCTGACACTCTCACTGCTGTCCTGCTTGAATCAGAAAATTCTAATAAGCCAGAATCAGACTAAAACTAAGTAAATAAGGAAGTGTGACCTCTAAGGAGACAAAAAGAAAGGGGAAGACAATGTGAGAGGAAGGAGAGAAGAAGAAAATAAAGTGGTTATCACTGCCAATCAGTGGAGCTATGATGAGTGTAAGAAACCACCTGGTCTCAGTAATGGTTAACAATTCAAATTCAAAAGAGCTGAGGCAAAGTAAAAGATATGCAAAGATATTTGGGACATTTACCTGAACTATTAAAGTGTACAAGATGTTGTGCTGAAGTGTTAGTGCTATACAGAAGAGATGCAAAATGAGAAGAGAAAAACCTTTCTTTTCTTACAGATGGCTTGGTTGGCTGTTGGGGTTTTTTTTTTGTTAAAAACTGCTGTGTTTGACTGAAAGTGAGTATGTTGTCCTTGGAAATAAACTGGCAGTCAGAAGCAAATAGAAAAAGCAAAATGAAATGACTGAATTGTTTTGCCAATGGATGGCAAGTCCTCCATTTGCCTTGGGAATTTTGTTTAGCAGAAAATTCCTTTCCCTCCTTTGCTATGTCCTTTGAGATATATATGCAGATATATAAAATATACCTTGGTGTTGCTGGAGATGCAGCTCCTGAGCGGAGAACAATGACTCTGACATTTCACTTGGTTCCTAGAACCTGAAAATAAATCCTAGCAGCTGATCAGCAATAAACTCAATTTATCTGCTTTGCTTTCTCCTTTCTGTGGACATTCCCCTTACTGGTAGCCAACTAA
>NW_008675610.1:88651-89504 GCF_000695815.1 Acanthisitta chloris
CTCCAGGAACGCAGCACTGCTGCATGAATTAACTTGGCAGCAGGTGCTCAGCAGGAGAGGGGACAATTGTTTTCCACTGATCTTTCCAATTAACCCACTGCTCCTTCATTATAGCGCTGTTCAGGTTATTTATTTATTAATGTTACTTTTAGCAAAACAAGGAAAACTACATGCAGAAAAAAGTCCAAACCTGTCTGTCATTAGGGTTCTGAGGTAACCTGCCATGAATTAACTTGGCAGCAGGTGCTCAGCAGGAGAGGGGACAATTGTTTTCCACTGATCTTTCCAATTAACCCACTGCTCCTTCATTATAGCGCTGTTCAGGTTATTTATTTATTAATGTTACTTTTAGCAAAACAAGGAAAACTACATGCAGAAAAAAGTCCAAACCTGTCTGTCATTAGGGTTCTGAGGTAACCTGCCACAGGCAAAGAGAGACACTGCGTGTCTACCTCCAGTCAGTGAGGTGTACTCAGGAGGTACTTTGACATTCTCCACCCAAATGAGCCTCTCTGAATTCTGTACTCTTTTATGTGGGGAAGGGGCTCAAGAATATAATGGAAATACCTGAGTCCTATGAAATGCCCTCTCACTGGTGAAGTACCAAGTACCTAGGATGGAGTGGGAGCTATATTCTGTCCTGCAGGCTTCAGGAATAGTGTCAGATAAGTGATCTTAGCAATTGTCATAGCATCACTATCAGGTCAGAATAAACAGCTCCAGGAATACACAACTACAATTCAGACCTCATTTTTACCTTTCTTAAACATAAAACCAAACAAGATATTTAGATCTTTGGCTGACTCTCAGTTCCTGAAGTTTACAAGCAGATTGGTGAAACAACCATGAAAGA
>NW_008675610.1:89525-109875 GCF_000695815.1 Acanthisitta chloris
TGGAACAAGGAAGGACAATGCAGAAGGTCTTTACAAGATGTCCAGTGTGATCTCTAGGCAAAGGTAGTTTGAATAACCACAGTGATTACCACAATACCAAGTGCTTCCTGTCGATTCCCCAACTGTTCCCAAGACCTCCAGATCTCTTTTGAGGTTCTAGGATGAAAGATTTTGAGAAAATGTAAATCTAATGATTTTAATACAAAGCTACTTCTGGATTTGCTGGACAGGAGTGACTTTAATGGCATCAGCATCAATCCAGATATGAAATTAGCAGGCAGGAGTCAACTTCATCTTCCACTTTGTATAAGAATGCATGTGGCAATTTTAAATCAGACAATAAAATACGAGAACAAAAGGAAAAACCAGAAGCAGTCAGTTTGCATCCAAGTGTCATTTTCTCTGCACACATTATCACAATTCTTTAATTCCCTCATGCTCTCTAATATGTTGAGATCAGTGGACTTCCCTGCTGTGTAACCTTACACCTACCTAACTCTCTTTCTGTCTTTCTTTTTCTATCACTTTTATAATGTTCTCAGAAAGATCAAATAATTTATGGGATTAAGGACTTTGTGGTAGAAGTTGTTATCTATGCTGGATATATTACTTCGGTGAAGAAAGAATTTTAATTGGAAACTTTACAGCTGGAAACACCAGAACTACAGAAATATATGTTTCTTCATGTTTATTAAAGCTATTTTTGGCATACATTTTAAAATCTGAAACAGATTCTCTGTAAAAGAAAGTCCTTTGACACAAGTAGAGGAGCAGCAAGAATATCCTTACTGTGACTTTTTTTTGATAATGAAAAGACAAGGACAGCTCATTCATTTCCTTTCTCAGTTCATAAGTGGCATCAATTCTTACATAAAAAAGCTCAAAACACCTTGAAATAACTGAGCAAGTAAGTTGTTCTCATTAAGGTTTCAGTGGAAACTACCAAAATACAGGCAGAAAAACCAGAGCATCCCACTTTCTAAGATCTGTTAGCTCTACAACATTAAGGAATCATCTGCCAATGCACTAGCATTCAAGAGAATGCTAAGGTACCATTTTAGCCCTTTGCATAGCCATTAATTCATGCACATGCCTCTTGTAACAGTTACTGTTCGGTACTGGAGACCTTACAATGCCAAACACAGGTTTTTTAAAGACCTGTAGCAGCACTAGCAAATTTCTTGTTCTCCAAAATCCAGACCTAATGACAGAGAAATAGTGGAATATAGGAAAGACTCCAATCCCCACTTTAGAGTCTGGGAACCAATAAAGTTGTCAAAAGACACGGAGGTCTCTCAGAAAGGCTCTCTATACACCCCATGAGCTCCAAGCCATACTTTAATCACTGTTCATTTGAATATTTTATCAACAATACTTTCTTTCCATGAAAAGATTTACAAATAACACCTGTTTGGTAAGATTGCACTGCAGAAACAAACTCCATGAGTGCAGCACCAACAAGTCCCTACCCATTTGCACATGTGATATCTCTCTGTCAACAAAACTGTTTGAAAATCAGCATTTTTTTCTATTTTTGTAATTACAAAACCAGTGGGAAACAACAGCTATGACCTGCTTCCTGATGCAGCACAAGAACCAGAAGTGGCAGCTCAAAGCACACCCTCAGCCATGTTCACCTTGGAAAAGAACAGTGCTCACAGACAGGCCCTGAGCTGAAAAGCTGATTTATATGTTTCAGACTCCACTTTAGTACAAAGCATCAGTTTCCTGCTTCCAACAGAATGCCATCAAAATGCTTTATGAGAAACACCCATTCATGACAGGGATTTTTTGTTTCTTCCTTAGGCAAAAAGACTTTTGTTGTGTTTTAACCCCAGCTAGCAACCAAGGACCGCACAGCTGCTCACACACTCCCTCACCAACAGGATGGGGGAGAGAATTGGAAGGGTAAAGTCTAGAAAAACTCATGGGTTGAGATAAAGACAGTGTAATAGAGAAAGCAAAAGCTGCACACACAAGCAAAGCAAAACAAGAAATTAATTCACTGCTTCCCATGAACAGGAGGTGTTCAGCCATCTCCAGGAGAGCAGGGCCCATCACGCGTAACAGTTCCTTGGGAAGACAGACGCCATCACTCCAGATGTCCCCCCTTCCTCCTTCTTCCTCCCACCTTATATATACTGAGCCATGATGTCCTATGGTATGGAATATCCCTTTGGTCAGTTTGGGTCACCTGTCCCAGCTGTGTCTCCTCCCAGTCTCCCATGCACCCCCAATTTCCTTGCCAGTGTGGCAGTACGAAAAGCAGCAAAGGCCTTGACTCTGTGTAAGCTCTGCTCAGCAATAACAAAAACATCTCTGCATTATCAACTCTGTGTTCAGCACAGATCCTAAACATAGCCCCATACTAGCCTCTGTGAAGAAAGTTAACTCTACTTCAGCCCAAACCAGTACAACTTTATAAAGAAACAGTGATTAAAAGGGAACAATATGGAGCTTGTATGTTATACATTTGCCATTGGTTAGTGGCTGAAAAAATAATTTCTTTGTTCATTAGTATTACTATAACAACTTTGTTTCATGATTGAACCTAGTGTGTTCAACATGAGTGCATTGCTGCACACCAAATACATTTTAATGAGAACTTAAATATGCATATATGTTAATATATATATACACACATTAATATATATACACATAACTGTGTCATATGTAATATTTCATGCATGTACTAGGCCTTCCTTGATGAATGTCTCAAACAAAATCCTGATGAGCAGCAGTTTACAAGAAAAATGACCCTTTCCCTAATCCGTATGGTAAAGGCATAAACACAGAAGGCTTACAAAATAATCTGAAAATAAAAAGAGGCCATTTTTATGGTATATCTTTTCTGATTTATGAAGGCCAAACCATATGGGCACTGAAGCATTCACAGGTATTTCAAACTGACCTGCTTTTCATGAATGTCAAAAATTTGTGATGGCTTCAAAAAAGCAGATTGATGAGTGCTATCAAATTTGATAGGAGACAGCAGGTTCAAAAGAAAAAAGTTTTTGTGCCATAAAAATTTTGCTGACTGATCAAACTGTCTCTTCTGCACCACAGCAAGCTGCATGCCACACTGGCATACAGAATAGCCATTCACAAAACAAGCCCAAAACAAATTAGCAAACACTTAAATGAATTTATTTTCTCTATGTACTTGGAAATTCTGTAATCCCTTACAACACCAATAAAAACATAGGGGGAAAAAGCATTTAATGGGAGAAAATGTATAGGAAGAAGAATAGTTGGAAAATGTCACATATTTTGTATCTTTGATTAACTTTTCTCTGTAGCTGTTGGCATAAATAATAGCAGTTTATGCCAGAATTGAACAGCTGAATCAACTAATGAATGAAAAAAACCAAACACATTTCCATGTATTCCTTTGCAGAAATCAAAGGTACTGCTGGGAATTTTGAATCACGAGCAAAGCAATATTTAATCATGTATACATCATTCTCATATGTTAAAATTTCTTGGAAAGGGGAATAATTATGTTAGTATTACTGTGTGACACAGAACTTGCAGTAAATAAATCCTTGACAGAAGGAACAAAAAAGCCAGACAAATTAGCAGCAAAGTGATGATGAATAAGCATTTCCTCCTACCTTTTTCCACTGAAAAATGTGAACTTTAGATAATAGTCTGTATAATTTCTAGTTCTATTCCTTTGGAAAAGTCTGAACTTTAGATAATTGTCTCTTAAGTATTCTAAAACTTTCCTTTGACCTTTAGGCCAGCAGAGCTATAATCAAACATAACTGTATGGTCACTTGCAGTCTAGCAGCAACTCTTGTATTTTGTACCTTGATTTTTAACTCATTGAAGAAAGGACAGGAAATCCCTGCTGGAGAAATAATGATGTAGAAGCACAGGCTGAGAATGAAATACTACTAGTTGTATTGCTAACGGGGTAGAGAAAAAATTAGGACATAGTACCTCTCTCTCTTTTGAATTTACAGACACACAGGGCAAATCAAACCAGGAAACTTGGAGCTCTGGGTCTGTTTAAGCCACACAGTTCCCACAGTCGTCTGAACTGCACCCAACGTACCTGACTGAATCTCACCCACTCTGCTATGTCCATTTATCTCACCTCAACCCCTGGTGCCAGTTATGATTGACATTCCCATAATCTGAGGCAAATCCAGGCCAGTGAAGATGTAAGATATGCTAAAGCAGCAGTGGCTTTTGCCTCTCATTTTTCTCTTCTGTATTCAAGAAGCCAGTCACAAAGTTGTTTACTAATAATCCCATTGCTTTGACATGCTTTACTTTATTCGGATCACATCACTACATGGCATGTGCATTGAATGGTACATCTGTAAAGTGTAAGAATTAATGCAGGTTGCCAAGCTCTGGTTTAGAAAGAGAGATGAAATGGCTGTCAAATGTGCTCAGCATTAAAAATACATTATTAACACAGCAATTTGCATAGACTGATGGATCATTTTTGAAATCTACATATTCTAGTTAATTCTATTCTCTTGTTATTTTAACCAAAAAAATTCAGAAAGCAATCCTGTGTTTTACAATGCTTTGATAAAATAATGCCTATATTTGACATTTGAACCAAGAACTTTCCAGTGCTGTATCACCAGATTCCAACAAAAATGCTGCAAAGATAAATAAAAAAGCCAACTATCCCAAGGCGCTGCCATCTGTTTTTCTTGAGGGATAATGGATTCTTGTTCTTTCTGTGAATGTGCACTCACAAATGCAGTGTAGGAGGAGAAGCTGATGACAGGACAGGTTTCTAAGCCCCTCAGGTCACTGTGAGATGTACAGTTTTACACATTACAGTGATTTGGGGTTCTCTTATGTGTAAAGCTAAACCTCAATCAGATTCCATGAAATTCATAGTACTTTTGGCAGCTGATGGAAAAGTTCCAAGAATTCCACCCCATGTTCTTCACCTTCCTCACTTCACACACATCCTGCAGTTCTTACTTCAGTGACTTACTTCTGAAGTCTGGAAAAGTTCAGAGTCTTCATGACTATGAAGACAATCACTTTTGTTTGGAGCGAATCTTTCTTTCTAGAATGTAAACTATGAATACCACAGAAAGAAACATAAAACTTAAATAGGAACATTCTGGGGTTTAAATGTGATGCGTTCTTGGCATTTAAGTAACTTAACATCCATTTCTCCATGCCATGATGATTATCTTTTCTATTCCAATCCTATATGGAATGTATACATGGAATTTAAAACAATTTGCCAGTAGATCACAGAACAGTCCTTAAAAACTGAATCTGGAATCAGACCTATCAACTATATTGAAGGTTTCTTATAACAGTTAGAGTCAAATTCCATCCATACCAATGTATTTCTATTATGCTATTTACTTTTTTCCTAATGTTCACTTTGAAATACAGTGGCAGAAAGCAACCACCAGGCTATAAAAACCAGCAACCAGCATTTATTGGAATGCTGCCTGTTTGTACTGGTGTAATAAAGGTCTTGTCAGCACTTCCATTACAAAATGCCAATTTTCAGGGGTTTATAACTCTGACATAACAACTTGCTATGAGAAGAAATTTAGAATGTGTATTCTCTGCCAAAGAGTATTGAAAGTTAAATACGACTCACATTGGCTGGGGCATTTTAAGTCAGAAAATAAATTAAAACCAATTTTGACTTAACATTTTCTTGAGCTGGTGCCACTAAAGTAAAAAAACCCTGTGGCTTTGATTTTACAAGTGCAAGATCCCCCAGTTTTATACATGCAGAACTCCCTTTAACTTCACTGTCTCTGGGAGAGAACTGAAAGAAGTGCCATTATACATTTCTGTAAATGTCATCAAGAGTTATATTAGCTTTTTGTAATTTGAAAGACTGAAATGCTATGGTATAACATTGCCCCTGGGCACACAGGCAGCATGATAATGACTTCTGGAAGACATTCTGATATGCAGATTACATATAACAATAACAATTTGTTATCATCAGGCCATTAATGGCAGTAATTTATACCTCTGTCTTACACCCAAAGTACACACATAATGCCTTATTCTATGCACACCTCTCAATGAGGACATGTCTCCTATGGTGAAGACTAATGGCCATTTGAAATGCAGGGAAGAGCAAAAGGCATCCAGAGAAGGAATTTCAGTAAGAGAAAAAAACAATTACCTGTCTATAGAGTGGAACAGATTGTCTAAAGTTTTCAAATGAAACATTCCAGATACTCTTGGGAATGTTCCTGCACAGCATGCAAACACTACCTAGAGAAAAGTTGGCATAGGCAAAAGTTCCAAACTAGCATACACAGTTGGATTACTGAGAATAAAAGCAGGAACACACATGCATCTGAATTTAGATTCCAAGACTGCGACAGACCGCAAGGCCCTAATTTTGCTGTGTATGTTGTGTGACACAATACATGACTTGGAAAGAATAAGGAGCCAGAGAAAGATGTCAGCCTTTGACTTCCATCCCACTGCTGCAAAGAAATTACAAAGTCAATGCTAATATTGGTAAATATCTGCAAACTACAGCAGCAGTTCATAGGGTGTTCTAGAATTCTTGAATCACAGAATGATTGAGGTTGGAAGGGACCTCTGGAGGTCATATGGGTCCACCCTCTGCTCAAGCACAGCTGTCTAGAGCCCAGGACCCTGTCCAGGCAGCTTTTGAATATCTCCAAGGATGGAGGTTCTACAAATAGTAAAACATTTGTTATTCACAATTGAAATATCTGTATGACAGACAGAAGACATTATGTTCATTTTTTTCTCTTTGTACCAAGCAGAGAAGTTATGAGGTAAAAATATCTTATGCTAAGAGAACACCTTGCCTGTCACAATGAAATGGTTCCTGGTTGTCTTCAAAGTTGTGATGAAGAGTCTGATACAGTACAAGTGAAGTGTACAGGCAGAAGGTACACTGAAATTATGAAGCAGGATCATGTAACAGTACTACAAGAGATGGCAACTCTACTGGCAAAGAAAAACTCATTGCTATATACCAAAAAGAGTTCCATGATCATAATGAAAACCATATCTATTCAAAAAGGAGAGCAAACAAAACAAGAGATACTTAGAGAAAGCTACATGTTTCCTTACTGGGGGGCGGGGGGGAATCAACAAAGAAGCAGGAAAAGATTTAATAAAAACAATTTTAATCCAGAAAAAGCTAAGTCCTGTATCTAAAGTTTAGAAGCAAGTGGTTCTGCTAGAGAGACTTCATTGGAACTCTAAAGTTTTTAGCAACTACATCTTTTGATCTTGTGTGTTAGTGGAAGAAAATCACAAAACAAGAATGTTGATTTGTTACAAGAAATTATTTTTCGTATCTAAAAATAGAAAATATTACAAACACAGAAGTAATGATGTGGGACAGATAAAAATGATACAGGAGATGTGTGATGTAGAATAGAGTGGAAACTCCCTTCCTCTGGACTTAGTATTGCAGCTTGTATCAAAGATACAACAATGCCTTAACTCCAGCTGTCCTTAGACTGGGCTCCACCATTTCCTTCCTTGAGCTGACAAACAGCTTCTACGTGTTTTCCAACTGGGAGGCTCAGAAGAGTCCAGAGACCCCTTAAAGCACTCCTGAAAATCTCAGTCTTTACCAATCCATAGGGAACTGCTCATAGGCCTGCAGTGTATGCATGGCTCAGTGACAGGCACAGTGATTAACTGAGTTGTCTGAATTCATGCAGGAAACCCATAGCCAAGCTATACAGAACTGCTCTGAACTTCAGAACAATTCTTCAATCAAAAAACCATCACTCCTGGAGAGTGGTCTGAGATCATAAGGTCTTAATCTTTGTTGGGGGGAACACTGCATAGTTTACAGAAGGGTCATATGTAATGGATGAAAATGTTATAGAAAGTGACATGACAGAGCTAAGCAAGGTTAGGGA
Organism: Acanthisitta chloris; assembly: GCF_000695815.1. Lineage (NCBI taxonomy): Eukaryota > Metazoa > Chordata > Aves > Passeriformes > Acanthisittidae > Acanthisitta > Acanthisitta chloris. The sequence continues at coordinate 97,406 of NW_008675610.1, forward strand.
GTGACAAGTTCCAAAGGGCTACATGAAACAGCTTTATTTTACTTTTTATTATTTTCTATAACCTAGATTTTAGCTTAGACTGAATGGAAGTTTCCGAACAAAACACAACCCCAAAAAGCTGTGCATGTTTTTCCAAAAGCAATGTGAAACTTATGTCATTTACCACATTCTAAAAAGAGAAGAAAATATTCAGTGTTCTTGTTCAAGACAGTCCAGCATTCTATAGAACACAACAGAGTGCTTTCATCAGCACTCAGTGATAACTGCTAATGTTCCTTTTAAGGTTTATGACTTCAAAACCTAACTCTATCAAAACTCAACAGAGAGAGATTTATTTCTGCCTTATGTCTTATTATAGAATCAGGTGCACAAAAAAACCCCATAACTAGAGTGTTCCAGTTATTGCTCAAGAATGTAATAGTCCTTAGCCCATAGCAAAGGTGAAGACTGCTCGTTTGAGCCCACAGTCAGCCAGGCCAGGCTGGGGGGTGTCACTTTGCTCTCTTCACACATGCAGACAGACACCACTGCCTTGATGCTTCCCTGTGTTTGGCTGCACACCATCCCCAGCACCCTCGGAGGACCCCACTAGCTCTTCCTCTCCAATGCCATCGAGCAGACATCTGGTCCTTTTCTTCAAGTTCTATTTATCTCTCCCTGACAAGCTGCCTTATTATCTCACTTCAAACAGGGGCCCATCTTCACTCCCTCTCTAATCAGCACTGATTAGCAAGTGTGCACATCCTATCATTTTAGGATATGCAAACTCTCTCCCCAGACTAGACAGGTCAACTTATGCTTTTCATTTATTTTCTTCATTTGGCTCGGTATGTAAGCACTTTGCTTTCAGTAAAATCATGTATTCTACCTCTTTTCTGCCCTCTGAATGGATTGCCTTCTAGGCATATTTATTATATAAATATTACATGCTAATAATTACATAAATATATCACTAATTACTGGATGTTTGCCAAATAAAATATCTCCTAATTAGATAGAATTAAATGCAAACCAACAAAGTGACTTATTTTACAACAAGGTCACCCAGAGAAATTACAAAACCAGGAGCTGATGGGAAAATAACTTAAGTGGTACAAAAAACCCTCAACCAATGGAATAAAAGCTTTGTCTCCCTTATTCTCTAAGGCTTAATATGATAAGTTCTGGTAAAAATAATTCAAAATTTCCTATTTCCTTCCGTGTGTCACAACTATATTTGTTCTGACAGAGAAATATAGCCCATTCTTGAGCAGTCACCTCCCCAAAAATAGTAAGGAAGAAACAAAAGGGCATGGAATAAGTGTGACCATAGCAGACAGGTCCAGGAGGATGCACAGACACAGAGCTCACATAACAATCAATATAATGGTCACCTCGTAGGGAGAATGACTGTGATTCCAACAGTAACTCCTTTTTGTGTTCACCACTTGTGGAATTCGTTCACAAACAAGATGGAATCTGGAATCTGGTCTTTGTCTTTTTAGTTCACATTATAATGTTAATTGTGCAATAGTTTATCAGATAAGCCTTGAGGCTAAATGTGAAAAATTAATACCTTCTATATCAATGGAGGAACCACGTGCAAATAGTCTGTATACTTTGTAGCTGATAAAATGCCAAAAAGGAGATTTTCAGTAATCAAAGGAAAATTTAACAGCTAATATGTGATGATTCCTGCTTAAACTGTTTGCATTTTTAGACTGTCTAGAGTCTTCCTCTAACAGAAAAGTGTTGGTGTTCTTTTAATCTTAACTACAACTGAAACTTTGAAATGAGGCTCCTATCTTGTTTCTCATTAATTGACAAAAGTGTGATTAGAGCATCTAACAAATTAATTGTTATTCCTCCTCAACAGTTTGTGTTTAGGATATAACAAAACAAGAAAGTATTCCATAATGAGAGCAAGCAATAAATTTACAAGGTGTAAAAACAAACAGAGAACAATCTTATGCCATATGTACCGATTTTAGGAAGAAAATCCAGATATTCAAGACAAAACCTGACAACGAGGTGAAAACAGAGGGGGAGTTCAGAGATGCAATATGTCTCTGTCAGGTAATACATTGAGGTGGTGAAGGATCAAAGGCTCTATCAGAACCTTCAGCCCCAGGACATCATTCCTCCTACTCAGTGAATTAAACCCATTTACAGGAAATCAAACATAGTCAGTGCATTGTCCACAAAGACTTCTACTACAGAAACTGGTTCTTGCAGAAAACTTGGAGGAATTAGATTCATCCATGAAGTCAGAAGTGGTACTTTGGCAGAAAGCTCTTAACATACTTTCAGAAGGTAGTTGATTAAAAATCTGAACGTTTATCCCCAAATATTATATTTTCACTTAGTTACAAATACTACCATGAAATACTCTTAAATTCCTAGACTATAATAATCCTCAATGCTGTTAGGTTTCAAGGAGTTATGTTTTTAGAGCACTTAGGGAACTTTTGAAAATTAAAAGGAGCAATGTTTCACAGAAACCCAGAATGGGTCAGGCTGGAAAGGACCACAGTGGGTCTCTGGTCCCACCTCCCTGCCCAAGCAGGCTCAGCCCAGACCACATGGCACTGGATTGTGTCCAGACAGTTCTGGAACATCTGCACCCTCTCTGGGCAATCTGTTCAGTGCTCAGTGACTGCACAGGAAAGAAGTTCTTTCTCACATTTAGGTAGAACATCCTGGGCACCAGTTTCTGCCTGTGGATAAATTCCAGAGAGCTGGTACTGCAGATGTTACTGTTGTTGGCCAACAAATTTTGTGCTCATTAAGAACAACATCTTTCTGCCTGCTAAAAACAGCTCAGTTTTGAGACCCTGATTTAATGTCTATTTTCCCCAATATGTATCTGAAATCAAGTCACACTGAAGATTCAATTTGTTCTTACCTGCTATTTCTTTCAACCATGTTCCATATTATTACTAAAATAGATAGATTTCCATGCTAATTTGCTGACCAAATTCCTTTCCTCTTTGGTTTTTTCATAACCTATTATCCCTTACCGAGACTGTTAAAGCCATAGCAGAGTTGCTAACTTTTCTTTAGTTTTATTGTGAAATTAGTGAAAAAAAGTCGGAAAGAGAGAGCTGAGTATGTTACACTGTCTGAGCTTGATGAAACTTCCACAGCAGGAAAATTCACAGCTGTCCAATCCATTCCCTCATCATGAGTAAGCACTGTCGTACATATGGTGCACAACACTGACCTCAGATCTTTTTCACTCAGATTGCATCTGGTTCTCAATTGGTTTGATTTATAAAATGAAACATAATTGACGCCTTGGCAACATTCTGTTGCCAGCAGCACAAATAATGCATTAAGAATGAGTGAAATAGAAGTCTTTTTGGTCATGTATGTGTAATGGCAGGCTGCATGTATATGGTATCATTCTGTGTTTCATCACTCACAGTGGGTGCTGTTTTGGGCTGGGTCATGTTTACATTGATACCCTGAAATAGCTATGTAATTGTGGTTGATTCATATGACCAAAAAAGGATGAGATGCTATGGAAATCAGTCTTATTTTCCAGTGTGCATATACAACTCTTCTGTAGCTGTCTGAGAGTTTGTATTTATGAGGCTTGGGAAGAAGTTGTCACCACAGAGCTAAACTAAAACAGGACGGAAAGGTTAAACAGCATTTGGAACAGAAGAGCTCCCAGAGAAACACTTTGCCAGCTACACAACTATAAAAAGTACAGCCATGCTGGGAAACACAGCAGAGCTGAGGAAGAGCCTAGAGATGCCTAGAAGAGGACAATCAGCTTACCAGGTGGCCCCTCCTTGCTGGTTCATTCATCAGGTTGGCCTGTCCAGTCGAATGAAGACTTGATGGATCACATCTGGCTTAGGGCGGAGGAGAGAGGGAATCTGTCTGGAGTCCTGCATCCTGAATACAGGAGAGGAGTGAATAAGGTTTCAGATGGACAGAACAGACAGCACGGTCAAAGCGTGGAGGAGCTTGGTAGCTGAGTTAGCCTTTGAAGAGCTGACTAGTTTCTGACACTCAGTTTCAGCTAGAACAGCTGTGTGCACCAAGGAGGATTCATCTCTTTAGCCTATCCAAGCGGTGAAAAGCACATAACCATTGCAAGAAGGTGCAAATCATCTAGCTAGGGCTAAAGCGTATGTTTGCAGAGGAACTGTACTTAGTCTTCACCTGTTCTGTGGTTCTAATTAGAGAGGAGTCCAGAAAGAGCAGTGATCTGCATGCAAGAAGAAAGATGGGAAAGACAGCAGAAGCAGGTGTCAGTGAAGGAAGTGGCACACAAAGGATTGGAGTGGAAAAATGCTGGCTTTCCATCTACATTACTGCAATCACTTCAGAAAACAACATCACATCCTTCTATGCCAGGGAAGGTGTTTCAAATTGCACTCAACTGATATTCAACATCAAGGAAAAACAGAACATCAGGGAATAACAGAACATAGTCGATAGAGATGATAGTAAAGAAAAAAGTGGGAAAGGAAGCAGAAGGTTATCAGCAGAAAGATAAATACTGAGAATATTTTCAGCAGCATTCTCAGACTAGATGGGACTAACACTACTGTACAGTGGACAAGTGTAACCTTGCTAGGACTGCAAAACAGAGTAGTAGAAAGGACTTGGATGTATCACTTCGACTGCAATGTGAAATCATACGGTGAAAATGGAAATGCATTCAGTGCCTGGCAAGACAGAACTTCTGAGCATTACTGGAATGTATTGGGGTCCCTTGGTAATATAATTATTAACTTGAAAAACTACCAGTCTTCCAGAATTTGTTATTAGTCTAAAGATCTCTAGCACTGATTTCCACCTCACGCAGCTTAGCACTTCATCTCTGGCAAAAACGGCTCATCTTTTTTAGTCTTTAGACATAGTTTATTATTTCACAGGATGACATTACATCTTAGAATTGTCAGATATGTAAATAAGAAAATTGATTACTTTTCTTACAAAGGATGATCTAACATAGTTTCTGATCCAAAGTAGTTTCAGTCAGGTGAATTGTCTAAGGACCAAGGATGAAGGAACCTGAGGAAGGAATTGCATTTCCTTTGTTATAGAAATGAATTATTTCGGGGACTTGACACTTACCATCCAACACACAACAACTCACTCCAGTAAAAGTATTTGCACTTGCTAAACACCACTTTTTTGCATATGAATTCAGTGGAAGCTTGGATCAGTCATTTCCTTTTTCAGGCCAGTCTCCCTGCCTGCCTGCTCCAACAGCAAGGGAGGTGAGGCAGCACAGGGTTCTCTTATCACCACACAACTTTTAACTGAGAAAGGTAAGTATGCACCAAAATATAATTAAGAATTTTCTGAAATAAGATTTGATGTTTAAATTGATAGCCTAAATTCACAGAACTACAACATTTCACGGTGCTTAGCTACTGTAACTATCACATGATTTGTTTTGATAATACTTAGACCTTCCTACTTGGCAAAACATCAACATCTTTATGCTTTGTTTTAATTTCCTTAACAAACAATTTATAACAGAAGCAAAAAAGAACTTCTTGAACAAAATCTTTCAACCACACTGAAAAGGAAATATTTCAATGATTTTATATTAACAATTTCATTATTAACTCTATCATTCATTTTAAAAAAAATCAATAAACTGAGGTTCTTCTACTATGCAGAGGCTATAAAAATGTTGAACTTTGCTATTTAAGCAGCTCCAGTTTAAATGCCATGCTGAGAAAAAGATTGATAGTATGATATTTATTATACATTTTTCACACTATGAACCCTCCTGGAGAAACATGATGTGTCCCTGTGGATGGCAGATTCTGCCACACAAGTGCCAGATTATAGGTTAGTTTGTGTTTGTTGGGTTTTAATACACTGGAATACTTTATTTCTAACTCTACTTCTTTCACACTGATTGCACCTTGCTCTGCAAGGATTCCTTCTGATTTCTGGTGACAAAACGATGCCTATTAAGAGAGATGTTGATCAATGCTATTTCCTAGATTATGCAGCATATTCCTTTACATGTTCTAGATGCTATACCGTACTACTAATACTGATGGACAGAGTAGAAAAATATTTACTTATAAGATGCACGACACATCTCTGAGTACATCACAATTTCCCTTGTCAAGAACACCACTTACAAGGATGTGATTTGGTATGTTTTAGAGTTTGAAATTCTAATTATTGATATATAAAAGAAATGAGGATTATAATTAAACACATAAGAAATACCTAAGCATGTGCTTTCCCTTGAGAAGTGCCATTGTGAAACAGCCTCTGGCACGTGGCAGCTGGGCCACAAAGTTCCCCAAGGCCCTGGAAAAATTGCATGCAACTGCAAAAATGGACGAGGATATATTGCTCACATCCAAGGGACCATATGGGTGCTGTTATTCTAGATGTTCATTGTTCATCCATCAAGAAATGATGGCTTTAATGATGTCCTTGCTAAGGCAATTTGTCCCCGAGGTCAGGAGGTTAACTTTGAAATTGGGCAAAGTGGATGGAGGGCAATGGAACAGCAGTGCCACCTCAGAGCTCCCTGAGGTGTATATTTGGAAAGAAAAGTCAATCACAAACACAGAAGGAGCTTTAGCTGGCAGCTGAGACAATGGCAGAGACTTTTCCAGAAATGCCAAAAGAAATTGATTCAGGGAAAGACTCACTTTAACATGAGAGTTACCCTGGTGGGAAGAAAAGGCTCACCCTCCAGGTGTGTATTTGACAGATGCTGCTAAAATTGTTTTCAGGAAAAAAAGAAGTGGAAAAAAAAATCTAAGTTTTATTGTATTAAAACCACAATGACAGAGGCATTTTCAAAAAAAAAAAAAGTGTTGACAATTGTTTGAGATATCTACCAAAGAGCTTGCATGTAATTGACTTCTCCAGCCAGTGTGAAGTAATTTAGAAATATTTGTTTATTAATGGCAGAGAGGGGATGAGAAATAGAAAATATTTTAAAATAAGCACTGGTATACAAAGGCATACAGCAGTGATTGAAGGCATTATACCAGGCTGTTTCCATTTCAATACATGACACAGTGCCTATGCTTCCAAGGCAGCACATAGGGCAGGACATAATCAACACTTCAAACTTGCTAGATGGAAAGTACAATGGAAATGGCCATTTGAACATGGCCACTCTTGGAACTATTACAGGTATCACAGGTGACTATGCGTGGCTGAGAATAAATAGCAAGCTTGTTATAGAGAACCCATAGAACAGTTCATCACTGAAGTATATAGAATGCTGCAATTTCAAACCCCTCTTTACTATGCACTCACTAAAATCAGTTTGGACCAAATTCAGAGCTCACCTTGCCAGATGGACATTGAATATCTTTGGGAGAGGGGAGGTCAATTACTTATAATCAGCCTACTCCAAGCCAAAGCAGCCTAGTGGACTTGTGCAGGAATATGAGCTCATGTCATTAAGATTCTTAACAAAAAAGTAAGCCCTGCCCATGCCCCAGGCAACCCTGTGGCTGCTTCTACTGCATAAGCCCTAAGAAGAGGTATGGAATATCATATTTATACAGCAGAGATGCACCACTTCATCTGGCTGCAGTAATACTTCTGACAAGGGCAGTGTAGAATGTTGGATTTGGGGTTTATTCCATTAGGAAACAGAATTTGGCATCAGAAAAATGGAATAGCAATGGAAACATATTTTGGGAAAAACTTTCAATCTCTTTATGGCAAAGAGGTATTTGCTAGTTTTTGCCAGTAAAAATTGCATTGGCAGCATATCAAAATGTTTGCATGTGTGAAAACGCTTTTATCACAGAATTCTGTTCTCACTTGAACAATCTAAGGAAACCTGATGAATTCAATGCTGAAAACAGGTACTACTGTGAGGGTATTGTTTGGGATGCAGGAGACAATCCAGATACTTGCATTAGATATTAGGTAATGCTCTGTGAAGACCACTCACCTGAAAAAAGGCTGTCAACAAATGCTAATTCCATTTCCAGAGGTCTCATTTCACTGCCATGACAGTACAGAATCCTGATCAGTTGTCTAAATTCCTGTCAGTTTTTTGTCATTTATTGTGATTCTACAGTTTTTTTGGAAGGGTTAATTCTAGTCAGTCTACAACACATTGCTAGGGTGTATCAACACTTGTCTAAACATTAGATATTTTCATCTGAAGTTTCAGGTTTTTCTGGTTTGAAGTTTGTCAGACACACTACATAAAATATCTATTTTCATCTTTTTCCCACTTCTGCTCCTATGCAGAAATCCAGCACAAAGCCACATGAAAAGGAAGTGCCCAGAGTGTCAGTCTGTAGGAGTTTGTGCAGTCAAGGATTTGTTATGCCAGAGAGTCACAGGTTTAGTCACCAGGACTAACACAGAAAACATTACATGATTTTCATGTTGCAATAACTTCTTTTTTTTTTGTATTTTTGTTATATAATTTGATTATTTGTCTTGTGAGGGGATAAAGGTTTATGCACCTGACAATCTAAGTGATCAGCATTCCTTGCATTACAGAGAGGAGCATTGCTTGACTTCAGATTATCACTCACTGCCCATGAACCCAAGGCACACAACCTACAAAACCTACCCAATAACAGACATCAGAGCTTGGAAAATGACAGAAAGAACTGATCAGAAAATATGAAAAATAAAGATTGCTAAGAGATGATCTACAGCCATTCAGTGAGATGCATGATGGCATTTGCCTTTGCATTTTGACATTATTTCCATCAGAGAAGCACTATACTCTCCACAGTTTGGGGTATCTTGTCTACAGAAGGGATTGTAACTATGGAAATTCAACAGCCAAGCAAATAAAGAATGCTGGTAGATAATTTCAAGGAACAGATTCTGCTGTGATCACAAGAACATTTCTATAATACAGAATATAATCTTAGGAGAATTGAGAGGTTTTTTCTGATTGCTGATCAAGATACCTGTTGTGTCACTCAGTTAAACATATTTGGCAATAAAAACGTGGCCAATCATAATATTTACAGTGTACATTGGCAGCACAGTTAATTACTGAAGTATCATGTGAACTTGTCTTGGGACAATCTGGAAGGTTGTAAACAATAGAATTAGCCTGTAGGCAACAAAGTGAATTGATTAATGGTTTTGCTTATGTTCCATATAGCAAGAGAAAATTCCATAACACAGGCATCTTATATATTCTTTAGTATGAGGGACAGAAAGAGAACATTGCAGCTTTCTTCTCCTGGCAGATGCCAAGCAGCACTCTTTGCATACGAATGACACTAGTTCAGATGATGTCATTATACCACGAAGAAAAGTGACTGCCAAATGCCACACTGTTACCTTAAGCACAAAAGAAGAACTCAAAAGGGCAATATCATTTCACAAATGCTCTTGAGGAGGGCTGCTTTTATTTATCTCTGCCCTTCAGAAAATTTTGGAGAAAGGCAAGAGATGAAAAATTATTCCAATAAAGAAAAAAATTTGCTAATTCTAGCAAGTAAAAGATTGGGTTTCTCTAGGAGGTTTCCTGAGAAAATGTAATCCCTGGATAGCATCCGCAAGAGGACAGCATTTCTTCTGCAGCCACCACATCACTCTGCTGCACTGAAAAACTGGCAGGGCCAAGAAAGTTGAGGCTGAGGTCACAGTCAGGAAATTGTCAAGGATTTTGGCCACCCGCATGAGGAAATGTTTTCCTGTTCCACGCATAAGTGGGTTGTTCTCAAATCTGATCTTCAGAAATGAGTATAGAGTTTACTACAGGTTTTTCTTTCCAGAGCTGCTCACAAACCACACCAATCTGACTTTCGGGCACCCAGACACTCAGGAGTGCAAAAAAAAGGAGAAATTTGACTTGTGAATTCAGGTTTTTTAGACATACTGGAGGTTTTCAACAAGAATAATCACTCATGCTTATCTAGCAGATCTATGCAAGACAGTCACGGTCAAGTTCATTGCTAAAGTGTCATAACTAAATAAAGACTTACTAAAGATTTATGATGTTTAAAGGACAGGAAAACTCACCTCAAATTATACCCTGATTTTGGCTTTGACAGGAATATTTGCTTCCTGTGGGAGATCATGTTCTAGCATCAGCCATGCACTGCGCCCCGGACTGAGCAATCCTGGCAGACAAGGATGGCATGCCTAGTTGGAATTTTATTATTGGATACTGAAGGATTAAATCCGAAAAGTCTCTTCAAGCGGATTTTTAATTTCAGGAGATTTCAGTTGGTTGTTTTAAGAGGATTTTCACATTTAACTGATTCAAATGAATTAAAACCTGTGCAAAACCAAGTGCAATGTTGTAACACAATTGGACTTATTTTTCTCAACCTGGTTATCTAGGAAGGCTCCTCATACCCACTCAGAGCAGGATTCCTTTTGCCATTGTCTATGAGTAGGAGTGGGTCTTAAATGGGTAACAGATTGGAAGGACAAGGTGAATTAACAACCTGAGCTCAGGATTTAAGCACGAAAAGAAATGCTAAGACCTTTTTCACTTTGTCATGCTGTGCCAAGCAAACCACCTCACATTTAGGATGCTTAATTCAATTTGTGTTACACTACTGATGATTAGGAAATTCATTTTGAAGAGGTTTGTTTTGTCTTCTCTTGTAAGTACAGAAAATATACAGAAACTCATTTCCTACAGGAAAGTACAGATATAAGCAGAGACACACTGTGAATGTTAGAAGGGGAAAAAACATATCTAAAGCAAAGAAACATATAGCATATTTAGGCAGATTTAAGAATTTAGGTTTTATAGTGTCGTTTCACAAAACAGTGCCATCATGCTTCTGGGTTGGAACAGCTAGAATCAAACAGGAAACAGCATTTTCTCTTTCCTTGACATTTCATGCATTACTTTTACACTCCTGCACATACACCTCACAAACATCTTTCTAGTAGTAGTGGGGTAATAGGGATTTCCTTTATTATCATTTCAAATAAGAAAAATAAGAGACCAAATTTGACTAAAATTCCTGACAGGGTGTGTTTTATTAGAAAAAAAAAACCCCACAAGATGGAAAAACTTTGCTGAATATACAAATACAAATACATAAAGCACTATTTATAGCATTCTTGGGATCATTCCTAGCTCTTTCTCACATGACCTTCAAATATTTCTGTGTGCCAAAAAAGAGGACCAGTATAAAATTTATTGCTCAACAATATTAAATGGGTCTTTTTTTTTCGCCATCACACATGAAAGTTTCCTTCAATAGCACTACAAAATGACATTCTGCCCTTCCAGAAGTGCTCCAAAGCACAGTGATACAAAGTGCCCTTCTGGGCTTTGCTGACCTAGCAGATTTCTCTTTCTAGCAAACGTTTCTCACCAAAATACGTTGGAACCTTTATACACACAACAAACAGACTGAAAAGGTGTTTCCTTTGGGAGATTTAGAAAATATTTAATTTTCTGTCCCCATCTATAACCAGTCAATGGAGGGATCAACATTTATCTATCAACAGAGTTTCAGATTTTCATCTTAGAGCATAACTCTGGAATTTCAAATTAATAGAAATAATACAGGCAGTAAATCCATCCTTTCATTCTCTTTAAGCCAGTGAGCTGTCTTCTGGCTCTAAATTCTGTATTCATTTTACTTTCTTCTTATCTACTGTAAAGTTATTGGAAACAGCTTAGGAGATATAACAAAGATACCATTGAGCAGATTATTTATTTACCTTGTAATTGTACAAAGGACAACCTGGTGAAGTAACTGGAATTCAACAAAACAATTAAAAACTAAGTTGTTGAGACGCACATTGTATATTTACCTTCATTTTTCTTGATGGTGAAATTTGGGTTGTTGACCATTTCCGGCAGAAGGCTGTACAGGAAATAATGCCCATTTTTGGGATCATCTTTGTCAATGGCACTGACAATCTGAATTACCTACAACAGAAATGGGCTCATTAAGTACTCACACTCTTGATAAACACACAGGATTGAAAAAAACATTCTATTAGACACCTTTGCACTTGTCTGCACGTCACATTAAAACAGCTAATTCATAACTTTGCAAGGCTTTTACGAACCTTAGACTGGAAGTCTTGGGATCAGCAACTCTATCTAACACATTTACACTGTTTCCTGATCAAGGAGGCAAGGAATTAGGAGAGACAGGTAAGAGAGACCAGGAAAAACTGCTTCTGATTTAGGCAAAGCATAAATTATTCAGCAATAAAGAAGGAAAACTGCTTGGAAACACTCCTGATGCCTATGGTCGTCTTCCATCCATGCAGCCACACTTCTCACTGGACCAGAATATATATGTTGCATCCTATCTCTTTTCCCTCGCCACCATTTTTCACTTCATTGAATAAATATTTTTTTAAAAAAATTAACTTTCAAATCATCTAAACTGAACAAAATAAATCAAAGTCTATATTTGTTTGGTTATTTTATCTTAATTTAAATAAAACCTTATCCATTCCTGTACGAGGTACATATGTTTGTTTGTTTTAAAATCTCATTATTAAAAAATGATTCCTAGAATAATGCAGAGTATTAAGGTTAGGAGAGGAAAGAG